>NC_143393.1:54184092-54489925 GCF_980474605.1 Leiobunum rupestre | reverse complement strand
TAAAAAAAAATAACCTTGTTTAGCGTTTTACGATTAGAAATTTATTATCAATGATCGTTATATAGTGATATACCATTTCTTATCTTGATAAGTTTACAGATAGATGTAACCATTATTACGTTACAATGCGGTTTTTATTATGGAACCAATGACAATAAGCTTTAAAATTTGCTTATCTTTGAAAAAAGTCTCTTATTTCCAAGAACTTGTATAATTATCTAGAATGTACTAGAGCTATTAGATATTTTGGATGAAAGGCGATCTAAAATTTATGCTTGTTTACTTAATTATTTCATTTAACCTCATTTTGGGTATGATCACTCTAGTACAAACATTGATCATAATCGATATCCTGAAACAATCATCAAATTGATAATATTATATTTTTAATGATTAATTAATCGCTTGTTTTATTTTTTATTACCTTAAGACATTTTCTCGTTATTTAATAAATTAATTGTACATTATTTATCGTTATTTAGTTTTTCGTTGAGCAAAGTTTTTTGTCTATGATTATTTGATAAAAAACGTCTCTTATTCACAAGAACTTGTATATTTATCGAGAATGTACTAGCGCTATTAGATATTTTGGAGGAAAGGCGATCTAAAATTTATGTCTATTTACTTAATTATTCCATTTCACTCTAGCCTTAACCCAACCAGTGTTTATTCTTTATATTTAAATAAAGCATATGATGTTTTTTATATTGACAAAATTCCGATTAAACAGAAGCGAAGATATAAGAAAAGGTTTTTATTGGAATATCCATTTCAGAAGACCAACGTCAGTGAATGAATTGGGCTAAATTTGGAATGATGTAATGAATAAGGGAATTATACATAACATAAAACTGAATTGTTGGAAGATACAGGGTTATATCAAATGAAGGTGCTGAATAAGTAAACGTTATCTGAAACACTTAACTTGGAAGAAAATCAAAATAGGGCTGATATTATTTCTACCCTCAGAACCCACATTTTATACTTTATATACGGAGATCCCTCAAAAATCGAGAACAGTTTATGAATAGACTCGGTTCGAGTAAAACGTATGTGTTTGTCTTCTTCGAATATAATCCAAATGGGTCGAAACAAATATATTCAGTGTCCAAGTTGCGAGAAACGAATACGTGGCTATAGATTAAGAACCCATAAATGTAAACGTACATCGTGTACAACATGCAATAAATCGTTTAAATCACAACTGAGTCGGCATATTAGACGGTGCAGTCTAAGCCCTCACAAAGTAAACTTGGGTAAAGTAGAAGCGGAAATTGATAAACAACGAGTCCGCGCAGAAGCCGTTGCTCGATCGGGACTACCATCGCATCTTTTTGGAAATTTGACAAGTGCTTGGGTGGAACAAATGAAAACCCCTAAACGAATAAACAAAGATATAGAACTTAGACCATGGCAGAAAAGTTTATTGGAACATTTAATTCTCTCAGACAGAAAAATAATATTTGTAATAGGAAAAGATGGAAATGAAGGAAAATCGTGGATGTTAAATTACTTGAAATCCCGTAAGCCCGACTTTGTATATTGTCAGCAAGTGACAGTTTCGGGGAGTGAAATGCTTTTTCAATTGAAAAAAGTTTGCTCTGGTGTGAACCACTTTTTCTTTAACACCTTGAGAAGTATAAAAATATGCGACGAACACTTGGCAGTATTTGAAAGTTTAAAAGATGGTGAAATTGTTAGTACGAAATATAATTGTGTGAGTATAAATATTAGTACTCCAAATGTAGTTTGTGTTTTTGGAAATTATATGCCTGAATCTTACGGTTTAAGTTCTGATAGAATTGTACGATTTTATATAAAAAATAATTATTTATGTAAAAATTAATTATGAAATATGTATAGTAGAAATGTTAATATAAAATTTGCATAATTGAGGACGTGTGAATATAAAAATAGTAAACGTAAGGTTGTTTGTGTTTAATTCCCGATTTTTTTGGTATATGTTCATATTATAGCCGTCCTCAGGTTATCTATATAAAAACAAATGGTTGTACAAAAAAATGAAAAGAAAGAATAATAAAATTGTTGATTTAAACCAGAAAAGGTATGTCGGTCAAATGTTTGAGTTTTCTTAAATTTATTTCATATACATTTCTACATGTTTTTATTTCACTGTAATAAAGTCTCTAACACTTATGAATAGATAATTGTATAATTGATTTACAAGTTATTAGAGTTAGAAATTTAGTCTTAGCAATTGTTTTTTCACGCTTTATTTAAGTCAAGCAATAACATTTTTAAAAATGAAAGCTGTTAAACGAAATAAAATAAGCATTTCTGAACTTTTTATATTAATTATGTTTTATTATTTATAACGATATGGATTTCAATACATTTGAAGAAGCGAGTAAACTCAGCTTATCAGACTTGGGCAAAGTGGTTTTTAATTGATGGTGTTATATAATAAAATATACTTCAGCTTTTGAATAAGATTTTTTTCTATCCAACCGATATCCTTTATATAAAAGCTGAAGTAATTTATCCATTCAATTCAACAAGCCCGGTTCAAGTCAGAATAGCTGTGCAAAGTACTAATAACGTAGAAAATGTTTTTGGGGGTTCCATTGACCTGATGAAAAATTTTCATAAGATAAAGTTACTGGACTGATGGAAGCTTCAGTGTTTTCAGAGCGAAGTCTTAATTGCATATTCTAAGTTTTTTTAAAAACAAGTTTATTTCTAAAAATGAAAAGGACATGTTTTATCGGGGGCAAACTTTTTCCGTGTGAATGGAGAAATGATAATTAAAGAGTTAGCTATTTACGATACGGAAACGGAGAAGCATAACGTCTGGACCTTTAAACCACCATATCCATATTCCAGTCTTACGGAAGACGATAAATGGCATTGTAGATGGTTGTATTGGAACATTTGTGATCTCCGTTGGGACGACGGACAGGAAGACTACAACAGCCTAGGAGCCATCGCGAATTATATAAAAGAACAAGGGTTAAAGTTTTTTTTTGGAAAGGTTTAGTAAAGGCCAAAGTTTTATCGGATTTCATAGGAGTTAACGTCAAGAACGTCGAGGATTTAGACTGTCCTACCATTCTTTGTATAAGTGCTCCTAAACATTGTCATTTTCACCGTGACCCTAATAATTTCGCCGTTGTGAAATCTCACAAAATCGCTGTGTGGTACCGAAAAATCGTGTGTAAGAAAATATAAGTCGTTTTAAGATTATTTTTGCTACTTTTTCATCACATTGGTTTTACGTTATGTCTGTTTTCTAAAATTACGTTTCTTAAATAGCGTAACGTATTAAAGTTGAATAAAGAGTTTTTCATTTTATTTTAATTTTAGTGTTTTTATAATATCTTTCTGACTACATGTGTATTGTTTAACTTCTTTCATTTTTAAAAATGAAATTGCTTGATTTAAATAAAGCGTGAAAATTATTAGTTTCGAAATGATATTTACAAATCTTATCCAATCTAAAGTCCATCGTTCGGGTATTAGTAAGTATTTCATACAAACTAACTTAATTCAGTATTTTTAGAAGTGAAGAGAAAACACATTGTGAAAAACCAAATGAAAAGAGACTTTAAACGGTTTTAAAAATCTTAATATATATATTTAAAAAATCCAACGTTTCGGCAGTGTAGCATATGAAAGTATTAAGTTTCAAAAAGTGCATTTAAATGAAGTGAGGCCTGTTTTGGGATTCCCCTTGTTCCTCCTTCTTTCATCTCAGCATGTTTCCCCTTTTATCATGGTTTCTCTCCAAAAAATAGCCAAAAATCTTAAATCAGTAGGTCTCGATCCTATTTATCTCCCACCGCCCAAATTGTCAGCTTTATTATGTAATAACAAAGAACCAACAAGGCCATCATTTATAAAATCTCCCGTGTTTGTGGTGATTATTACATGGGGGGGGGGGCAATGCCGTAGCCCATTTCATCAAAGGCGTAAAGAGCCCCAAAATTATAAACAACCCGTACAATAATTCTCCCCCTTAGCGAACACCTTCGTGTTTTTGGTGCCATAATGCTAGATGGGACTCAATAGACATACTAGCTCAACCCAAAATTACATAAAACTCATTTCAATGTACGCGAATCCATCGAAATTTAAAAAAATAAATCTGCGCAATGTTTAAACCGTGACGATGGTTCCCTTTAACGTAGGCACGTTTTCTCCACTTTTTAAAACCTGTTTATGGTCCTCACCCTCTCACACACACACACACACAACAAACCAATTCATCCTCTCGCAGAATCCACCATTCCGACATAAAAGCCTCGAGCGCGAACGAAGATATCGAGCCCATATAACACTTCGACGGGGGTCGACTCGCCTTTGAGAAAAAACGCTCGCGGCTAAAGAACAGTAGCCCCCACTATATGTATGCATAAATATTTTTTCGTCCCAAAGTTTTACCATCGTACTGTCAGACTTGTAAAAATCCCATGAAGAAGGAGGAACAGTTCCTCCGAAACGTTCGATTTTTTAAATAAATATATTGTGAATTTTAAAAACGGTTAAAGTCTCTTTTCACTAAGTATTTTTAAATATTTGAATATCGGAATTGTATTTCGTTGCGTTAAAAGTAGAGTTTAGATGTATAGTCGTTTTAAGAAATACTCGTGATATAGGTTCAAGTGCCAAGCATATTTAAGTACTACAATGATATTAAAATAAAGTTTAAAAATATTTCCATTCTACGTTACTTTAACAACGAATATTCTATGACGTCAAAACACACAAATCCATGTTTCAAAGTCAAATTAACCGCGCAAAACACTTAAATCTATGTTTTCATTTGATTTTTAAATTAACCGCGACGCGCCCCCAGACCGCGCCCCCCGAGAAATCCGCGCCCCAGACCGCGTCCCCCCAGGGGAAATCAGCGCACGCGCCCAAGACGGCGAGGTGGGGAGGGCTTCGTATATCAACATATTGTGTTCAGGCCGACTTGTTCACTATGCTATATTGTTTTACTAGTCACTATATAATGTCTGAGTTTTACGCGCACTGTGATTTTCGCAACTTACCATTAATATATTAGCATCTCTGTATAATGTATATAAACAAGGTATTTCACAAGGCGTCGGTTAACGCCTTGCAGTTACATTAACATCGCTGCAAAATATCGCGCTAATCATTCAATCAATCAGCTAAACCACATATCGTGATGACTACATGTAAGTCGTACCGGCTTCGTAGGTATGTCTCTTAAATAAATAACTAAATAAATAAATAAATCTAACCGTCATAAAAACATTTGTAACTACACATAGGGCACTTTCATTACTTGAAACTTCAGATTAGTTAGATTGTCTCGCTAATTAATCCACTGAATATTTTAGTATCCCGTTTTTGTGAATAATTCCAAGCCGAGTTAGTTTTTGTTTGAAGTTACGAGCAGACCTGTTTCAATAAAGTATTAAAACGGAATTTATTTTTCCTGTGTGACAGAGAAAAGATTCGTTCATACCAAAAAAGGTAACGTCGTCCATCGTAAGTTAATACGAACTTGCCTTATTGTCGAAAACGTATACCGTTAAATTGTTAAAGCTTTTAAAAGTTGGTTTCCGCTAGGGCAAAAAGGACATACCGGCGACGTCGACGCAAATACTTCCCGGAGCTCATCGGTTTTCCCCTTTCGATAATAACTCGTGGAGGTTTAAGATAATAATATGTAATGACTAAAGTAGCTAAACGCTAATAGTAAGTTTTGACTAACGTAGTTTAATGATAATAGTAAGTAATGACTAAACGCAATATTTAACCATGGTTAATTTAAACTAGTAAATAGTAATTAATATACTATAGAGACAGATACTTCATGGTTTAAAATAAACTTTTATTAAAAAGAATATTGGGGAAGCTTTTTCGAGCCCACTCGTTCCTTTTCAACCCAGATAGAAATGGCTAAAAAATCCAAATACAAACAGATAGAACGCGTAAAAAGTCATAACCTGAGCGACGCGCGTAATCGGATAATACAGAAATATAAATTACTTGATCAAAACGTTTTAAGAATAATTTTGAGAGCATTATCTATTGAATAAAAGTTAACCATCCCCAACCTCAAAGGTGGAATCGCGCTTAGATAAAAGACCCTATATGTTCGCGAATTCCGACAACGACCATAATTTCAAACTATGTTTTTTATATTTTTTATTTCTTTCTTTCTTTTATTTTGTTTAATTATATATATTTAAAATTGAAGCTGAAACAAATTTTAAAATGACTTTGGTTTCCCATAAGACATGCTACCCTCCCCACCTCGCCGTCTTGGGCGCGTGCGCTGATTTCCCCTGGGGGGACGCGGTCTGGGGCGCGGATTTCTCGGGGGGCGCGGTCTGGGGGCGCGTCGCGGTTAATTTAAAAATCAAATGAAAACATAGATTTAAGTGTTTTGCGCGGTTAATTTGACTTTGAAACATGGATTTGTGTGTTTTGACGTCATAGAATATTCGTTGTTAAAGTAACGTAGAATGGAAATATTTTTAAACTTTATTTTAATATCATTTTAGTACTTAAATATGCTTGGCACTTGAACCTATATCACGAGTATTTCTTAAAACGACTATACATCTAAACTCTACTTTTAACGCAACGAAATACAATTCCGATATTCAAATATTTAAAAATACTTAGTGAAAAGAGACTTTAACCGTTTTTAAAATTCACAATATATTTATTTAAAAAATCGAACGTTTCGGAGGAACTGTTCCTCCTTCTTCATGGGATTTTTACAAGTCTGACAGTACGATGGTAAAACTTTGGGACGAAAAAATATTTATGCATACATATAGTGGGGGCTACTGTTCTTTAGCCGCGAGCGTTTTTTCTCAAAGGCGAGTCGACCCCCGTCGAAGTGTTATATGGGCTCGATATCTTCGTTCGCGCTCGAGGCTTTTATGTCGGAATGGTGGATTCTGCGAGAGGATGAATTGGTTTGTTGTGTGTGTGTGTGTGTGTGAGAGGGTGAGGACCATAAACAGGTTTTAAAAAGTGGAGAAAACGTGCCTACGTTAAAGGGAACCATCGTCACGGTTTAAACATTGCGCAGATTTATTTTTTTAAATTTCGATGGATTCGCGTACATTGAAATGAGTTTTATGTAATTTTGGGTTGAGCTAGTATGTCTATTGAGTCCCATCTAGCATTATGGCACCAAAAACACGAAGGTGTTCGCTAAGGGGGAGAATTATTGTACGGGTTGTTTATAATTTTGGGGCTCTTTACGCCTTTGATGAAATGGGCTACGGCATTGCCCCCCCCCCATGTAATAATCACCACAAACACGGGAGATTTTATAAATGATGGCCTTGTTGGTTCTTTGTTATTACATAATAAAGCTGACAATTTGGGCGGTGGGAGATAAATAGGATCGAGACCTACTGATTTAAGATTTTTGGCTATTTTTTGGAGAGAAACCATGATAAAAGGGGAAACATGCTGAGATGAAAGAAGGAGGAACAAGGGGAATCCCAAAACAGGCCTCACTTCATTTAAATGCACTTTTTGAAACTTAATACTTTCATATGCTACACTGCCGAAACGTTGGATTTTTTAAATATATATATTAAGATTTTTAAAACCGTTTAAAGTCTCTTTTCATTTGGTTTTTCACAATGTGTTTTCTCTTCACTTCTAAAAATACTGAATTAAGTTAGTTTGTATGAAATACTTACTAATACCCGAACGATGGACTTTAGATTGGATAAGATTTGTAAATATCATTTCGAAACTAATAATTTTCACGCTTTATTTAAATCAAGCAATTTCATTTTTAAAAATGAAAGAAGTTAAACAATACACATGTAGTCAGAAAGATATTATAAAAACACTAAAATTAAAATAAAATGAAAAACTCTTTATTCAACTTTAATACGTTACGCTATTTAAGAAACGTAATTTTAGAAAACAGACATAACGTAAAACCAATGTGATGAAAAAGTAGCAAAAATAATCTTAAAACGACTTATATTTTCTTACACACGATTTTTCGGTACCACACAGCGATTTTGTGAGATTTCACAACGGCGAAATTATTAGGGTCACGGTGAAAATGACAATGTTTAGGAGCACTTATACAAAGAATGGTAGGACAGTCTAAATCCTCGACGTTCTTGACGTTAACTCCTATGAAATCCGATAAAACTTTGGCCTTTACTAAACCTTTCCAAAAAAAAACTTTAACCCTTGTTCTTTTATATAATTCGCGATGGCTCCTAGGCTGTTGTAGTCTTCCTGTCCGTCGTCCCAACGGAGATCACAAATGTTCCAATACAACCATCTACAATGCCATTTATCGTCTTCCGTAAGACTGGAATATGGATATGGTGGTTTAAAGGTCCAGACGTTATGCTTCTCCGTTTCCGTATCGTAAATAGCTAACTCTTTAATTATCATTTCTCCATTCACACGGAAAAAGTTTGCCCCCGATAAAACATGTCCTTTTCATTTTTAGAAATAAACTTGTTTTTAAAAAAACTTAGAATATGCAATTAAGACTTCGCTCTGAAAACACTGAAGCTTCCATCAGTCCAGTAACTTTATCTTATGAAAATTTTTCATCAGGTCAATGGAACCCCCAAAAACATTTTCTACGTTATTAGTACTTTGCACAGCTATTCTGACTTGAACCGGGCTTGTTGAATTGAATGGATAAATTACTTCAGCTTTTATATAAAGGATATCGGTTGGATAGAAAAAAATCTTATTCAAAAGCTGAAGTATATTTTATTATATAACACCATCAATTAAAAACCACTTTGCCCAAGTCTGATAAGCTGAGTTTACTCGCTTCTTCAAATGTATTGAAATCCATATCGTTATAAATAATAAAACATAATTAATATAAAAAGTTCAGAAATGCTTATTTTATTTCGTTTAACAGCTTTCATTTTTAAAAATGTTATTGCTTGACTTAAATAAAGCGTGAAAAAACAATTGCTAAGACTAAATTTCTAACTCTAATAACTTGTAAATCAATTATACAATTATCTATTCATAAGTGTTAGAGACTTTATTACAGTGAAATAAAAACATGTAGAAATGTATATGAAATAAATTTAAGAAAACTCAAACATTTGACCGACATACCTTTTCTGGTTTAAATCAACAATTTTATTATTCTTTCTTTTCATTTTTTTGTACAACCATTTGTTTTTATATAGATAACCTGAGGACGGCTATAATATGAACATATACCAAAAAAATCGGGAATTAAACACAAACAACCTTACGTTTACTATTTTTATATTCACACGTCCTCAATTATGCAAATTTTATATTAACATTTCTACTATACATATTTCATAATTAATTTTTACATAAATAATTATTTTTTATATAAAATCGTACAATTCTATCAGAACTTAAACCGTAAGATTCAGGCATATAATTTCCAAAAACACAAACTACATTTGGAGTACTAATATTTATACTCACACAATTATATTTCGTACTAACAATTTCACCATCTTTTAAACTTTCAAATACTGCCAAGTGTTCGTCGCATATTTTTATACTTCTCAAGGTGTTAAAGAAAAAGTGGTTCACACCAGAGCAAACTTTTTTCAATTGAAAAAGCATTTCACTCCCCGAAACTGTCACTTGCTGACAATATACAAAGTCGGGCTTACGGGATTTCAAGTAATTTAACATCCACGATTTTCCTTCATTTCCATCTTTTCCTATTACAAATATTATTTTTCTGTCTGAGAGAATTAAATGTTCCAATAAACTTTTCTGCCATGGTCTAAGTTCTATATCTTTGTTTATTCGTTTAGGGGTTTTCATTTGTTCCACCCAAGCACTTGTCAAATTTCCAAAAAGATGCGATGGTAGTCCCGATCGAGCAACGGCTTCTGCGCGGACTCGTTGTTTATCAATTTCCGCTTCTACTTTACCCAAGTTTACTTTGTGAGGGCTTAGACTGCACCGTCTAATATGCCGACTCAGTTGTGATTTAAACGATTTATTGCATGTTGTACACGATGTACGTTTACATTTATGGGTTCTTAATCTATAGCCACGTATTCGTTTCTCGCAACTTGGACACTGAATATATTTGTTTCGACCCATTTGGATTATATTCGAAGAAGACAAACACATACGTTTTACTCGAACCGAGTCTATTCATAAACTGTTCTCGATTTTTGAGGGATCTCCGTATATAAAGTATAAAATGTGGGTTCTGAGGGTAGAAATAATATCAGCCCTATTTTGATTTTCTTCCAAGTTAAGTGTTTCAGATAACGTTTACTTATTCAGCACCTTCATTTGATATAACCCTGTATCTTCCAACAATTCAGTTTTATGTTATGTATAATTCCCTTATTCATTACATCATTCCAAATTTAGCCCAATTCATTCACTGACGTTGGTCTTCTGAAATGGATATTCCAATAAAAACCTTTTCTTATATCTTCGCTTCTGTTTAATCGGAATTTTGTCAATATAAAAAACATCATATGCTTTATTTAAATATAAAGAATAAACACTGGTTGGGTTAAGGCTAGAGTGAAATGGAATAATTAAGTAAATAGACATAAATTTTAGATCGCCTTTCCTCCAAAATATCTAATAGCGCTAGTACATTCTCGATAAATATACAAGTTCTTGTGAATAAGAGACGTTTTTTATCAAATAATCATAGACAAAAAACTTTGCTCAACGAAAAACTAAATAACGATAAATAATGTACAATTAATTTATTAAATAACGAGAAAATGTCTTAAGGTAATAAAAAATAAAACAAGCGATTAATTAATCATTAAAAATATAATATTATCAATTTGATGATTGTTTCAGGATATCGATTATGATCAATGTTTGTACTAGAGTGATCATACCCAAAATGAGGTTAAATGAAATAATTAAGTAAACAAGCATAAATTTTAGATCGCCTTTCATCCAAAATATCTAATAGCTCTAGTACATTCTAGATAATTATACAAGTTCTTGGAAATAAGAGACTTTTTTCAAAGATAAGCAAATTTTAAAGCTTATTGTCATTGGTTCCATAATAAAAACCGCATTGTAACGTAATAATGGTTACATCTATCTGTAAACTTATCAAGATAAGAAATGGTATATCACTATATAACGATCATTGATAATAAATTTCTAATCGTAAAACGCTAAACAAGGTTATTTTTTTTTACTGTTTTGGTATTTATATTGTCAATACACACACTCAAATTTGCTATATTATATTTATGGTATGTACTTGAGACAATAATGGTATTTAAAATAGCTTAATATAGAAGTAAACACATTACGTAAAGCATATAAAGCATAATTATTTATATAGCTTATTAATTAACTATTAATAAGGTTATTTTTTTACTTTATAAAAATTAATTATGCAGAGAGTTCTTAGTTAAAGAAGATTCGAATGCGACTGTGGGGTGTGGTGGGGTGGGAAGTCACGTTGATGGAAATATTGTATCCCTTTGTACCGTCAAAGAGAAAAAAAAGTAAGTTTCTATTTTATTATATTTACCAAGGAGAATTATTATCCTCCTTGGTGGAACCACTCTACGGCCTCTCATTGGCTGAAGGTTCAAAACGAACTGGCGACAAGCTCGGCCGTAGGCGGCAGCATTCTAGATACATATGAGATTTCGATGGTCAAGAGGAAATAAAAAAGTACTGCCAACTTTTATTAGTGAAGTTGGCGTTGCGTGTCGGAGACCGGCCGTTGAACATTTTATAGAAAAACCTATTGAAATACGCCAAAATAATATTATATCGCACAGCCATTTCCTCTTTAAAAATTCAAGAGCATCTACACACGATAAGATAGTTCTTGGAAATAAGAGACTTTTTTCAAAGATAAGCAAATTTTAAAGCTTATTGTCATTGGTTCCATAACAAAAACCGCATTGTAACGTAACAATGGTTACCTCTATCTGTAAACTTATCAAGATAAGAAATGGTATATCACTATATAACGATCATTGATAATAAATTTCTAATCGAAAAACGCTAAACAAGGTTATTTTTTTTACTGTTTTGGTATTTATATTGTCAATACACACCCTCAAATATGCTATATTATATTTATGGTATGTACTTGAGCCCAATAATGGTATTTAAAATAGCTTAATATAGAAGTAAACACATTACGTAAAGCATATAAAGCATAATTATTTATATATCTTATTAATTAACTATTAATAAGGTTATTTTTTTACTTTATAAAAATTAATTATGCAGAGAGTTCTTAGTTAAAGAAGATTCGAATGCGACTGTGGGGTGTGGTGGGGTGGGAAGTCGCTGTCCCTCGTATGTCAGACGATACTGCGGCTAGACACTACAAATACGTGAGTTAGAACTTTTAATTAAATTATTTATACAAGTTGCAGAAGGTAGTTCGTTTCAACCCTTTAAAATGTCGAATTAATTACAATTATATAGATAAATTACGATTTAAACGGATTATATATCATATCGGATTAGTCGTAATCATGTAAACAAAAGTTCTAAATTAAATTTAAATAACTTGTCCTTATTAATTATATTCTAGGGTTCGCCAGCGATAAATAAATTATAGCAATAAATTTAAGGAGTTTAGGGATGGGTGGAACAAATTACGGCTCTTCGTTTTTCCAATTGCAATTCGGATGTACCCAAAAATGGACCCAAATGGACCAAATGTACCCTAAAAACGACCAAAGTCACCATTTTCGCCCCTATGTACCCCATTTCGGACCAAATGTACCCCAAACTGGACCTTTTAGCTTTATTGTAATGTTAAACGCCCATAGAGATCCCCCTAAAAAGAATAATAAACTGGCGGTCCAATTTTGGGTACATTAATTATTTCGGAGAGATAAACCTAATTCTGGCAAACTGCTGCGATTTATAGTGAATGGGAAAAAAAAGCCAATTTCTAGCGATTGGGAGCAATAATAAAACCTTATAATTTGTATACACTCTTCTCTTTTTTTCCCAAAACACTTTTACCGATGACCGCCCGCTATTTTACGGTACGCTTAGGGGCCCGAAAGTGTTTGTCGGCGAAAACCAACTCGAATTGTGCCCGACATTAACTATGACGGGTAGGCTGTTTGCATAACATCGTGTCACCGCCATAGGGGCAGATAACCTATTGACCTAAAATGGGTTAACACCTGGGTTTTATGGGTTATAACATCGTAAATCAGCTAACCTTTTGACCTAAAATGGGGTGCCTCCAGCTATTAACTATGACGGGCCGGCTGTTTGCATAACATCGTGTCACCACCATAGGGGGAGATAACCTATTGACCTATAATGGGTTAGCACCTGGGTTTTATGGGTTATAACCCGGGTTTTATGGGTTATAACATCGTAAATCATCTAACCTTTTGACCTAAATTGGGTTACCACCTAGGCTGTTTGCATAACATCGTGTCACCGCCATAGGGGCAGATAACCTATTGACCTAAAATGGGTTAGCACCTGGGTTTTATGGGTTATAACATCGTAAATCAGCTAACCTTTTGACCTAAAATGGGGTGCCTCCAGCTATTAACTATGACGGGCCGGCTGTTTGCATAACATCGTGTCACCACCATAGGGGCAGATAACCTATTGACCTAACATCGTAAATCAGCTAACCTATTGACCTGCCGAATATTGCCGCAAAATGGGGGCCCTACAGGGGCCTGTTTCACCCTTATTTAACGGCTGTTTGCATCGTGTCCATAGGGGCAGATAACCTATTGACCCAGGTTTTATGAGGGTAACATCGTAAATCATCTATTGACCCTAAAATGGGGTGCCCCCAGCTATTGACCTTTTGACCTGTCGAAAATGTACGCAAAAAGGGGGCCCCTATAGGGGCCCGTTTCCCCCGCCCGCAGGTGCCCCCTTATCGGTAGACGCACCCACTTATCTCTTACGTGTTCTCGCCTCAAGAAAATTTATGGTCAACGGTACAAGTACCACTCCATCAACGGTACAAGTACCATCCCATCATAGCTAGCCTTTACAGTGTTCACACTCAACTCTACGATTGGAAACTACAAGCGCTGCTTTCTCTCCCGCGTTGTTATATCTCTGGGGAGAGCTATTGAATTTTTTAATTTATACTTAGGTTTCCGGACTGAAACAAAAGCCTAAGTTCTATTGCTAGAATTGTTTTCCTTTAACTATTTTAATAGTTCCCGATCGCGTCGAAGTGATGATTTATCAAATTTTCTATCTTACAAGAAAAACACTGTTAACGACTACGAAAATTGATTTTATTTACTAGCAACCAATTTTGACCATTAGGGTCTTTCCAAGAGAAAGGTTTATACAGTTCTGCCCTTCCTCGCTCTCTGGGGTATCGAAGAAAACTCCGCGTCACAATGAAAAAGAAGGGGCCGATGGCCAATATCCGTTGCAGGTGTGCAAAACGATATGACATAGCTGTGGAAATTTTGGTGACGCGCTTGGAGTTTTCTGGGTTTTATCCAGAGAGCGTGGAAGGTTTTCAAATACAATAAAATAAAATAAAAATACAATAATACACTGAAAATATACATATATACAAGGGTTTTTACAAATGTTGGGAATATTATTAAGGGTTACAATTGTTGGGAATATTATTAAGGGTTACAATTGTTTAGAATTATTAGTTTTAGTGTTTCATATTTTAATTTTAAGGTTCAATTTATATTTAAGATTAATTTTAAGGTTCAATTTATATTTAAGATTAAGTTATTAATGAGTGCGATTTTAATATTTAACACGCGTTTTGCCGAAAAATATATTATGTCCGTAAAATATGTAGGAAACGTCTCTCTTAAAATAACTAGGAAACGCTTTAAAATATATAGGATTTTTAAAATTGATAGGTAATTTTAAAATATTCCTAGAGTTTGAAAATATTTCTAGAGTTTGAAAATATTCCTAGAAGTTTGAAAATATTCCTAGAATTGTTAAAATATTCCTAGAAATGTTATTTAGTTTTTCCGGTTTGGCGCCCCATATATAAGCCAATTAATAATATAATTACCAGCGGCAACTTTTAGGAGTGTATACAGTAGCGTAACTAGGAACTCCGGGGCCCCCCTTGAAAAACGACTCGAGGCCCTTTTAAAAAGCATCAATTTCAATCATAAACGTTTGGGGGCCCCCTAGTTCTCGGGGGCCCCCCCGCGCCGCGAGGTCTGCGGGGGCGCTATTTACGCCACTGAGTGTATATCGTATAGCTTTGCTGTGTGCAACCGACACCTGTTTTCTTTGAAGGACTATGAAGTACTCCTTTCTACGTGTAACTTATTTGTCTACGACAACGTCTGCTACTGTTGACATTATCTATACGCACACTATGGAAGTTAAGCGTAGAAAAAATTAACTTGGGAGAAAATGAGTAAACTTGTAAGACTATAACTCCTATATTTATTCACCCTACACGTTTACTAGTCCTTACTTATGTTGTCTATTTAGGAAGTAAAATTTCCATAGCTTACTAAAAGGATATTATTTCAGAAGTGGAGAAAGAAACGTAATTAGCCTTTTCAGTTTACATAGAGCCACATAGTGGCAAATGCAAGAAGCTCATGAAATGCTGGATTTTCGTCTGCTAAGCAGACGATTTTTCCATAAAGCGTCTGCTTAGCAGACGAAAATCCAGCAGTTTATGAGCTTCTTGCATTTGCCACTACGTGGCTCTATGTAAACTGAAAAGGCTGATTATTGAAAGTGCGATACTTGTACCCGGGTGCTTGTAAGGACTGGTCACTCAATCGCGTTGTGGGGGCATTGAGGACCAAAAATGCCCATCTCACTGAAACGTCGCCCCGTATTTTAGTAAACTGCGCAAACGACACAGGTTATATTGCGCTCTGGCCAGATGTCTGTAGACTTCCGCGGCCCAGATTAGAAAGGGAATTTTATGACCAACTTTATCCATTTTGTTAAAATAAAATGTATTTCACCGTTTCATTAGTCAGCATTGACACTTCAGTTTATTTCGCGATTTATCTATCCATCCTTTTCGGAATTAAGTGTAAGATACTAGCAGCACCAGATGAAAACATAGTTATATTATTTGCTAAACCATGGTTTTTATTATAAAAAATAGTTAAAGTAGTTCACTATTATCCATGGGTAGACTAATACGAGTTTTCCATTAGTGTTTTATTACATTTTAGTCGGGGTATATCACAACTGGAACAACAAATATGATTGATTAACGAAGAAATATGGTCTATATTTCCAGAAAAAAACAATTTGCTTTTTTTCGGTAAATATTTAATTCGTAAATATTTCGAAGAGTTATAATTTGATCTTATTTCTCTTAAAAAACAAGTGTGTACAAATTTATTTAAATAAAAGTTCATATCGGCTTCATGATAAAAAAATACATTCGGGGAAAGTAAGGCGGCGGTGAATTTATTGCGATCAAGATAATGTTTTTTTTTTCAAACTATATAATTAGTTGATAAACAAACTCGAGATTTTACCGTTAAATTATCTGGAAGTTTTCCGATTAATCATGGTTAACTGAATTTACCGGTTGAAACGATCAGAAAAATCCGAGCCCTAGCACATATAGATCGGCATTGGCCACCACAACCCAAAGAATTGAACTCTGACTACTTGTCAATTCCAGAAAACCTAACGACATTTTTAAACGATTTGCTCGGTGGAACTAACGTTACAATATCTGATCGAGTAAAAAGAGAATCGTGGTCCATCGCTCAACACATTGTTTACGCTGTATCAATGGGAAAAGTACTTACACCAAGCATATTTTACTAGCGTGGGTAGTGAAAACGCTGACAATCAACGTTGAAACAATTAAAATATTAAACAGACTGGGGAATTGCGGTTCGTATATACTAAGTTAGAAGAAATTGACACTGCACTATGTATCGAAAAGCTTGAAATGTCCGGCCGTGTACCGCTTCCTAACGGGATTTACCCTATCGTTCCGACAATACTGGCGGTCGATAATATCGATAGGCAAGTAGAGGTCCTAAGTGGTTCCGGAACTTCGAATCGAGTGAATGAAATAATTGTGCAGCACACGTCAGATTTGTGACTACCACGAAGATCTTTATCTCAAATTAGTAGAAAAGACAAAAAAAAACTATCCATAGTACAGATAAACCACTTGATCCGTACATTGTGGGTAAGAGAAAAAATCCATCACCAATTCAACCCCTGGATATGTCTACTCAAACGAAGAATATTGTTCTACAATCAAGAAATAAAGATTTAATATGGGTTATGGTAGGAAATATAAATTCACTTGATCAAATAGTAAGATCATGGACTGGATTCAATACCTTAGTAAGAAAACATATAGTTGTAACCCCCGATACAGTTGGATATTTGCCGACGGTTGATGCTCCTGCAACTGAATTGGCCACCGTTCAGGAAATTTTGCGAAAATGCTTGGAAATTAAATCCACGCGAAATTTGACTTACATTACATTGGTACTCGACCAGGCTTTAATTGCCAAAGCCACTGAAATAGCGTGGGCTAATCAAGATACATTTAAAGATGTATATTTTGTGATGGGAAACTTTTATTCAATCTTACTTTATGTCCAGTATTGCGAAAATGTTTTTTCGATTCTGTGCGTCGCGATTTAGCAGTGGAGTCTGGAGTAATAGCAGAAGGCTCGATTAACAAAGTACTCTATGGAAAACAATATAACCATGCCATCCGTTTTCACAAACTAATGTTTAAAGCCCTAATGAGAGTAGTGTGGAGAAGATTTTGTACGCAGGTTCAAATTCAAAATGGCCCGTTAACTGTAGTTCTTGGACAAAGCTTAGCCGTTCTAAGCGAAGTTCATCAGAACACTTGTCACGATACATATAGCTGCAATTTCTGACGAGTCGTGCGAAACAGTTATTCGAGAGTTCAACGACTACCTCGATATTTTGTGAAACGAGAGAGGTGCGCTGTCAAAGTTTTGGATGATTTTTCTAGATATGGTTGACGCTCTTCTTCGACTAATTTGAGCTGATAGAGAAGGGGATTGGTATCTCCACTTATCAGCAATTCGTGATGTCATTCCGTGGTCCTTCGCGATGGATAAAACAAACTATTCCAGATATCTACCTTATTACTACGCCACTATTACGCAAATAGAAAATACCTGACCTGACTTACACGCACATTTTTAAAATGGTGGGTTTTCGGTTCAGTTAGGGAAAACTAATTCATTCGGGAAAATCGCCGTGGACCAGACAACTGAGGAAACTGTCAATAAAGACACCCAAACCGCCGGGGGTACTCGTGGCTTTAGCCTCGAACCAGGAACAGTATCCCGCTACTATCTCACCGCTGAACATAGAGCAGCTGCATTAAGGCAGCTTCGGGAGCAAATGAACACTGGAACGATAGGTTTTTCTTATCCTGATTTACAGCAGCCTCGGATCGAAAGATGTGAAGCAGATACATCACGGATATACTGGAGAACAACTGGACCAATCCTTTTGCAGAAGACCCGACAGATATTGTGAGCATTTCAACCCGGACCCTAGCACCACCGGATGTCGCAAATGATCTGTTGTCTGCTCGGGAAAAAGGTGAATAAACACTGGAACGATAGGTTTTTCTCATCCTGATTTACAGCAGCCTTGGATCGAAAGAGATTTATTTATTTTATTTATACCCTAGCACCACCGGATGTTGCAAATGATCTGTTGTCTGCTCAGGAAAAGGTGAAGCAGCTTATAAGTCATTCCAAAAGAATTGTTTGTCAAAAGGAACAGATTTTTATGAATCAATAAAAAAGTTGAAATTAAAGACATTCTCGGCCATAAAGAAACCAATACTAAAAGGAACAAACAAAGAAATATCAATGAGAGCTGACTATAGACTCTTTGCAAATATGGTTCTTTTGTCGCAAAGTTGAAAACTAGACATGCAAGACGTTTTCAGTCACTCTCTCGGTCCTTTACCGTGGACGTTGGCGAATGCCGACGGAACTATGAAAAAGACTAACAAAGCGGTCGTAGCGAAACATTTAGAGAACTAAATTTATTTATTCTAGAGTGTAAAAAATGTCAAAAATAAATAAACCAACGCCATTCGAAAAACGCGTCAGAATAATTAACGAAACGCGATTGAAACTTATTCTATCACGGTTTCCTTAATTGCGTCTCGAATACCGGAATTATTTTTACGCCATCACAAAGAACGAGAAGAGGGGTACGAATCGTGATAGTTTCATTAATTTGCACGCCACCGTTTTAAAGTTTTTGCCAAATTATTCTATTTAGGCAGTGCTTTTTTCCAATGACGTTTTGTCGTAGCTGCGGTTTTTCGTAATTAAACTTATTCTATCTCTTTTTCTCTACTTCCCATTCGAATACCGGAATTATTTTTACGCCATCACAAAGAGCGCGAAGAGGGGTATATTTCGTGGTAGTTCCGTTAATTTCCACGCCATCGTTTTAAAAATATAGCGAAATTATTCTATTTAGGCAGTGCGTTTTTCCAATGGCGTTTTGTCGTAGCTGCGGTTTTTCTTATTTAAACTTATTCTATATCTTTTTCTTTACTTCCCATTCGAATACCGAAATTATTTTTACGCCATCACGAAGAGCGTGAAGAGGGGTATATTTCGTGGTAGTTTCGTGAAATTGCACGGACTGGTTTTAGAAATATAGCGAAATTATTCTATTTAGTCTAACGCGTTTTTCGAATGGCTTTTCGTTGTACATGTTTTACGCTATCCACTAGATGGCGACACTGTCTCCAAGAGCGCATAAATTATTCGGAACCCGTGGCGGTTTATTCTAATTATTCTTTTCATTCGGAGTTTTTAAGATTTTGTTCCCAATCATGTTAAATTATTGATTTAAGTTTAGCAGCGGCGTCAGACACTAGGTGAGGTTGTAACTCCCTCAATTTTATACCGTAATGCCGTGTTAGAATATATTAAATGTTCTCCAATCAAAGAATATTTATTCCACAAAAACGAATTCCCAAATTTTTAACCGTCTAGTTTTACCGTGAAAACTCCCGAAAACACATCGTTTTTTTCCACCGCTTCGTAGTCGCAAGTAAGACAACGACTAGTTGTACTCGTTTGCGTTAATATATCGTCTGTAATTTCCATCCGTAGAAATAACTGGTAAAATTCTACGGTGATCGTTAACGGATTCATTTGCGGTTTGGTTTGGATGGTATTTTTCGCTCACCGTCGTGACGGTTTGGTGTTTTACGTTTTTGTAATGTCTATGCGTAGGTTGTGAGTGTCGAATATGTTGTGCTTGTGTTCTGATGGTTGTGCATGTTGAGTCTGTTGTGTTTATATGGGCGTTTTCTCTCCAATTTCTTCTTAATGACTTTGGGACGGCCCGAGTGCTGAGTGTAATGCTACCTCTCAACGTCCAATGGCAGGGTTTCCACCAGTTGTACACGAATTCGTCTTAGTATCTATTTGCGATCGCATCGGGCGGGATTTGAACCCGAGACCTCCTGCTTGACAGGCGGACGTTCTACGACAGAACCACCGACACTTGTTACACCTTATTGAAAATTAGACCTTCAGCTTTATCGGAAGCGTATTTAATAGAGTACGAAATTTTGGTTTAATTGAAATAGAATTGAAATTGAAATTATTGCATCGAAGAAATTCTAATTTAGCGTTTCTCTATTGATTAAAAACAAATGCGCCACCCAGGTTTCGAACCCAGACCATTCAGCAGGGTTTCCACCAGTTGTACACGGTATTCGTCTTAGTATCAATTTGCGATCGTATCGGGCGGGAGTTTAACCCGAGACCTCCTGCTTGACAGGCGGACGTTCTACCACAGAACCACCGACACTTGTTACGCCTTATTGAAAATTAGACCTTCAGCTTTATCGGAAGCGTATTTAATAGAGTACGAAATTTTGGTTTAATTGAAATAGAACCCAGACCATTCAGTTTGGCAGTCGAGCGCTCTACCACAGAACCACCGATAGCTCCTTAGGTTCACTGAAATTAAGACACGCATAATAGGTAATAGAGTCTTTTTTTATTAATGAATTTATGAAGGCCTAATCTGGTTTTTTTAAAGGTTAAATCTTGTTTTAGCGCAGTCAGCCGAGATAAGAGGGTTAAAGGGTAGACCCTGTGGGTGGTCCACTTTGTTAGTTTTTTTGTTATTTATTTACGGGTATTCTTAACGACCTATATATAGTTGTGTTAATTCAAATGAGATAATTGCTTTAAGAGCTGGCGGTTAGTCAAGTGGCTCTCTGTGCTTTGTTGATGGTAAGGTTTTTGCTTCTTGTAAATATATTTGGTGTGGATATTTGGATATCTACGATTTCTAACGCAGTCAATGATTTCCTGGGTGTGCGAGTCATTATATGATATTGGAAATTAGACGGCATTGGTCTTTTTCATGCGGTATGTGTCACAACGTCAACTGGAAGTCTAGGAGCGTTGAAATAAAATGAGCGTTAAAGATGCGGAAAGTATTTCGTAAGCGAGAAAAATACAAATACCATCTGTAGATATTTCTTTCATTAAAATTTGCTTAGTATTATATTCAACTGATAAACATGTACTGTAAAAAGGGTTAAATTCAATTGTGCATTGTTTTAGTAAGTCTAACTCGCTGTTGTAACTACTTAATTTATAATATTCTGAATAAATTAAACTCGATTGTTTCGTCTCAATTATTTAAATTAAAATTAAAATTTTATACCGGGCAGGGTTTGAACCGAGAATACGTTTTTCGTAAATAACTCTGAATTGCGGAGATATCTTTGGGGGTCGTGTCGAGAAATTAATACCACTAGGGACCATTCTTCCGAGGAGAGGTATATTTTGGCTTGTCAACTTGTTTTGGATTGTGTTATAAATATTGTTGACAAATCGAAAAATGGGAGAGCAACATCGTAATTTAAGAGACTGATCTAGATTAAAAATTTGGGAATTCGTTTTTGTGGAATAAATATTAAAATATTCTTTGATTGGACAACATTAAATATATTCTAACACGGCATTACGGTATAAAATTGAGGGAGTTCCAACCTCACCTAGTGTCTGACGCCGCTGCTAAACTTAAATCAATAATTTGACATGATTGGGAACAAAATCTTAAAAACTCCGAATGATGAATAAATTGTTCTAAACGAATTGTCCCTAATTAATTTCGGTTCTATCATCAATCCATAGGTGTAGTGTACATAGTTGGTCTACCAGATTATATATATTTTAAAGTTTGGTTTTTATCTGTTGACGTACACATTCTTCTAAGGCCCACGAGGAGGCCCCATCGAAGAAGCTCAGGGGGGGGGTGGTGCAAATCAAGATAGCTTGGGAAAAGTTTCCAGGGCTCAAGGAGGGGGGTGCAAATCGAAGGGGCCCGCGAATAAGTTTGACCCCCTGCCCCAAAATACCTCTGCACAGCCCTGAACATACGGCAGTTTTCTTTCTTAATAAACACTAGAAAAATACAATGGTAGAATTGCTCCAAAAAGTAACAGAATATTAGATATTAAAATATGATTTAATTATGGTTATTTTAAAAATATTTTAGAAATTTATAAAATAAATCCTGATACCTTTACTCAAACTGGATATAACTGTGCCAACACGTGCATCATGGTTACAGGGTGTATTACACATTTATAATGAAAAATTTATATATTACACGACTAAGTCCTAGGTATTTTTTTTAATGGTAAATACTATATTAATGATGTAATAGCGACATAAAGGCCAATATTATGTATTTCGCGAAACACTGTTTTCCGACGATTTCTAATTTTGAAAATTGAGCGGGAGCCTGCGCTGCTATAAACAGGGAAATCTTTATATATGGGTCTCAGGGGTTTTAGAAATGAATTATTTTTGACCTGTTATATACCACGTATTTAAAATATTTTAATAAAGTGCATTCTTAAAAATTAACCATTAAGAACTCAATTTGTTAAACCTTCTTTAAAAAGAAAGATGTGGGTGAAAATTGTACTTTCTCTTCTGTTTAAACAAGCCTTTTGAGTTTTTCACAGCCAAATATACAAAAAATACTTGATTATCAAAAACACCACAGAACTCTCATCGACACTTAAAAATTATATTTCTTCTATGCATAGAAATTTGTTACGTAACTAAAATGCTGCGAATCACTTAATATTAACGGTGAAAATATTATATTTATTATTTTTCGTTTAAATATGAAGTCTAGTTTCCTTACTATTTGTCGATGCTACAAGGTTCGAATAACGTTCAAGTAATTGAAGAATAATTCGAATAAACCGCCACGGGTTCCGAATCATTTATGCGCTCTTGGAGACAGTGTCGCCATCTAGTGGATAGCGTAAAACATGTACAACGAAAAGCCATTCGAAAAACGCGTTAGACTAAATAGAATAATTTCGCTATATTTCTAAAACCAGTCCGTGCAATTTCACGAAACTACCACGAAATGTACCCCTCTTCACGCGCTTCGTGATGGCGTAAAAATAATTCCGGTATTCGAATGGGAAGTAGAGAATAAGTTTAAATAAGAAAAACCGCAGCTACGACAAAACGCCATTGGAAAAACGCACTGCCTAAATAGGATAATTTCGCTATATTTTTAAAACGAGGGCGTGGAAATTAACGAAGCTACCACGAAATATACCCCTCTTCACGCTCTTCGTGATGGCATAAAAATAATTCCGGTATTCGAAACGGAAGTAAGGAAAACGTTAGAGAATAAGTTTCAATAGCTAAATAACGCGTTGACGACAAAAAGCATACCGAAAACGCGTTAGAATAAATATAATAATTTGACTATAGCGTTTAAACCGGTGGAGGGAAATTAACGAAACTACCACGAAATATACCCCTCTTCACGCTCTTCGTGATGGCGTAAAATAATTCCGGTATTCGAATGGGAAGTAGAGAAAAATTGATAAAATAATTTTGAAACTAGATTAATTCCTGAGACGCCATATTTCCTACCCAAAAGAATTTAGAATAAATAGAATAATTTCGCTATATTTTTAAAAATATGGCGTGGAAATTAACGAAACTACCACGAAATATACCCCTCTTCACGCTCTTCGTGATGGCCTAAAAATAATTCCGATATTCGAAAAGGAAGTAAGGAAAACGTTAGAGAATCAGTTTCAATCGCGTTTCGTTAATTATTCTGACGCGTTTTTCGAATGGCATTGGTTTATTTATTTTTGACATTTTTTACACTCAGGAATAAATAAATTTTGTTTTTATTATAGTTATCATCATTATCAGAATTATTATCATTATTATAGGTTCAGATAAAAATAAATTAGTCTAGTTTCCAGCGATATAAACACAAAGAAATGGCCAAGATTATAATAAACGAGAAAATCATATATATATACATTTTATTTACCTTTATGGAAGTGCATTTTAGGTTTTAGTTTAATCATAAGCATGGTTTACTTGTTAATTTCGTAGCTAAAAGGCAAAAAGAACTAGCATTCTCGCATTTAGAATAAATAGAATAAGTATCATCCTAACTGGCACACGCAGCGTCTCCAGCATATCGGTTTTATTCTATTTATTCTACTCATTCTTTTTAGGCAGGCCCGATTATAACATAGTAATCTCTAGTATCGCTGATAATATATCATAAGAGTAAGTATTTTATTAAAAAACTGTTTGATTTTTTTAATGTGTCTTTTACAGGGGTAGGAACACAATATGTTTGATCAAAGTCTTTTTTTGACTCGTTACCTTAATGGAGTATTCATCTTCACTCTCACTGAATGGTGGACTTATAGCTCAAATGTGTTCCGTGAATAGTTTAGTGAATTTGTATTTCCAAAATCAAGATTTTGGGTGAATTCTCCGAAAGTAAGGGAAGGTTCGCTGTTTTTAAAGTTCATTTTGGACCTGTACATGTTTCAATTTAACTTTTTGAGTGTATTATTCATTACTCTCACTGAACGGTTCGCCTAAAGCTTTATTTCATATTGTTATATTTTATATATTGAATTTGGAATTCCAAAAGTAAGATTTGAGTTGAATTCTCCGAAAGTTACGCAAGGTTCGCTGTTTTTAAAGTTCATTTTGGACCTGTACATGTTTCAATTAAACTTTTTAAGTGTATTATTCATTACTCTCACTGAACGGTTCGCCTAAAGCTTTATTTTTTACTGTGATATTTTATATAGTTAAATTGTAATTCCAAAAGTAAGATTTGGATAGATATTAAAATTAAGCTTCGAGAAACAGCAATTTCTAGAGTACATTTTTCATCTGATAGTCTAATTTTTTTAGGAATAGTATTCAATGGCTTAGTTTTATTTTGCTTCTGATTTAAAAATTAATTTTATTATACTTTTACATTTGTATAAGGAAGTTTATTTAGTTTTTTAATAGTTTAGTTCGAATTTTATATTGTTATATAAAAATTAAATAACGATATAAGTTTTGTAATTTATATGTTAACTGCTAATACTTAAGTTTCCAACTTTCGAAAACTTATCGTAAAAATTTAATAACCTTATATTATAAATTTAAATTCTTAATTTTAATGCAGAGTTCGTGTTATTACAATAAAATTGTACACTTGTTGCTGGATTTTTTCCATTATCTTGTATTTTAATGTTTTAAATAAATTTTAATATCAAGTTTGGCTTTTAAAATTATTTGTTCAGAATACGATATCCAATGAACGTCCAAATTAAAGGCCCAAAGACACCTCTAGGTTTTATAGAAAGACATCTAGGGGACGACCACGGTAATCGCCGTCGGACGTCCGAAAACTCGTCCCCGGGACGTACTACGGCTCTAGACAAACCGGACATTTGGTTGTCCTTAAACGTCCAACCGACGTCAACCCCGGATTTTGGGAGGACTTACGGAGGAAGGCAAGATCCCAGTGTGACGTCTATCGGATGTTCAAAGGACGTTTTTGTGTTTGCTGGGAAGTTTCAATAATTTATATAGTAAAATATATGTGACTATCCTTACTTGTACGACAATCAAATGAACTACCTTCTTGATCGTACTTTCAAGTAAACAACAAACCCCATACTAAGATCTGTATAATTTAAAATTATTACCAAGGCTAGATACAAGTTGTTACATGAAAATAAACAAGGGTGAATATTTCTAAATCAGTTTTACAACGGATTTTTAATCCGATGAAAAAAGATATTGAAGTATTCACCCGGTCTAATTTTCATGTTGCACAGACTTAAATTTAAAATAAATACCAGATAATTCAAAACATTGTACAAAGTTTTGAATCACCCAAACGCCTACCTAGCATTTCCTCCCAGTTTTAATTTCTTCACTCTTAGTGATTGAAAACGTAGTCTGTTACAAAAGTCTTCGACAAAGGAAGTTTTTGCATTTTTCTTAAATTTTCTCGAATCGTGTAAACGATAGAAAAATGACATCAGAAACAATTTTTAATAATTTTTTGTTTCCTTTCACGTGGAGTTGTCGGTTTTTCAGAGCGACAATAGTTTCGGCGGTAACGCTAGATGTCGTTTTTGACAACTTTTTTAATAATGCAGTTACGCCCCTGACACTGGCATTTTCGGATTCAGGGTGGTCGATTCATATTTAGAAAGTGTCTTTGTTATTGCTCTACCACGAACGGTTGAGGAGCTATAACCGGTTGCAATTTTCGATTCCATTTGGGAAAAACTAAAAGATGTCAAATAGCACTTGTGGCATTCCCCCGATAACGCAGAGCGTTTCAACAACATTTAATATTGTATAAGATAAAAGACGATTATGGAAGCAATGAAAGTAGAAAACAGGTGTAGAATACTGTAATTACTGGTTTAGCATCCTATCCTCGAGTGAATGGCTTTTTTTACAATATTTTGATAGACAGTGACTAAAAGTTTTAACATTGAAAAAATGGCAAGTGTCATACTAATATAGATTATATTACTTGTGGTAAAAACGAATTTGGCAAAATTGGTTGAGGGGTTAAAATGCAGAAACCTTTGGCTACACCAGTGATTACAATTTTCTTCACCTATTTTTTACTTCCATTGCTTCCATTCTCGTCTCTTTTCCTAAACAATATTAAATGTTGTTGAAACACTCTGTATTATCGGGGGAATGCCACAAGTTATATTTGACGTCTTTTAGTTTTTCCCAAATGGAATCGAAAATTGCAACCGGCTATAGCTCCTCAACCGTTGGTGGTAGAGCAATGACAGTGACACTTTCTAAATATGAATCGACCACCCTGAATCCGTAAATGCCGGTTTCAGGGGCCTAACTGCACTATTAAAAAAACTGTCAAAAACGACATCTGGCGTTACCGCCGAAACTATTGTCGCTCTGAATAAACAGGCAACTCCACGTGAAAGGAGTTTTTCTATCGTTTACACGTATCGAGAAAATTTAAGAACAATGCAAAAACTCCCTTTGTCGAAGACTTTTGTAACAGACTGCACAACTTGTTACTCGTGAATAATAATTATAAATACTAGTCGAGAAGCCCAACCTATGGACGGGCGCTCAGCTAGTTGTGTGTTTCGAGGCACTCCACCCCAGTATGGCCCCCTGCCCCTTCCCCCCCCGCAATTAAACTCGCCTTTCTCTCTCGTCCCAAACCCCTCAGTAAGGCACCCCTCCCCCTTTTCCACATGCCAGAATTAGACCGAGAGACCGCCTCACCTCGCAAAACGGCGGAAAGGCCAGGAGTGTCAAAAAGCTTGCCGCATTCCCCCTCCCAGCTTTGACAAGGCTACCTACTGCTGCCCCGACAGAGTGTAAAGAATCTGAGAGACCGAGCTAATAGGTTTCCTCGACCACAGAATAGCCGGCTCAACAGGGTTTTCGATTACAGAGGCCAGAAAGATGAAGCTCGGACGATGACGACGAAGAAGTGGTTTTATAATAAAGATATAATAACCAATTTTAAAACAATTGATTGGAGTTCAAGAAATTTCGTACTTCTATATAGTTTGAAACAACATTTCTGAATTATGAAAAACTGTACATTCGAAAATGTTTACTTTCTCAAAATGAAACATCCTTAGCGCTTGAGACGGATTTCTCCCAGAAAATGGGATAGATGCGGCCAAAACACTATTTCACATGTGCTTCTGTCCGATACTTCGTTGGCTTTTCCAACCGTGACAATGACCCTGGTCACAGAGAGCTTCGACTCTAAGCATTGTAGCGGACGTCCTAGTTGTAATAGTTCATTTCAAAAGACATTGGAAACAAAAGCCAAAGAGCTGCAAAATCACTCTTTCAAAAACAAAATACTTCTTTTCTTGTAAATAATTGATTCAGAAAATATTTAAGTTCTGAAAGTGTGTAATCAATTATTGCATTTATAACGCCTTCAATTACATAAATTTAACTTACTTCTTAACGTCATCCGTGGTTAGTTCTGAAGGTGTGTAGTTTCCATCGACTGAATTCTCCCTCGTCAGTTACCATGCAATATTTGAGATAAGGGCGAGTCGAAATTTGTCTGACATGATTTGTCGAATGTATCGGTTTTACGAAGCTGTGTGGATATCTCTACTTGACAACCTTTTATTTAAAAAAATACATTCATATATGTAAAAATAGAATAAAGAAAACCTGCATTCTTCAGTAGAGGCATAGTCTGTGATGCTCGATCTTTGTAATAGCCTAGAACCTTTGGATGAATTGTTTGTGTAGCAGTTGCTTTATCTTCTTTAGTGGTACTTTATTTTAAATATAACTTCACGCATAGTACTATCTTACTTCAGTTTTCTGTTTTTTTTTGGAAAACGGTGTATCAAAATCAATGTTAGGTTCGTTTTTTGGTTGACATTGTACTCTCTTAAATTCAGTAGGAATTGCACCTCGTTACGAATTTTACAATATTTGGGTAAACTTGAAGCAGAGGCTTCAACAAAAGGCTACTATTTCAGGTTGTCTTTCGAACGAGTAATTTTTAAAATGCACCAAGCAAATGTACATTGATGGTTTGAAAACCAAATAAGGGAGTCTGAAATTGCTTAACTACTGTTTTTTTAACATTTCATCATTGGGAAATGCTGAAATTGTATTTTTTCTCTTTTGTCATTATTCGTGCATCCCGGCACCACACAACGTTTGATGGCAAACGACCGAGGCCAAGAAGCCATATTTATAACTCTTGTTGTAGCCTTACTTAATAAGCAAAACCTACGAAATATTAAAAACACACTTTACTTAAATTTAATAATCAACTTAATTATTTAAAATATATTACATTTCACTAAATACTTATACAATCACGAACACATGCGATAATAAGAGCCGTAAAAACCGACAAAACCCCAAAGTAAATTATTTTCAAAAAAGGAGGAAACTACTGTAATGATTTTTTTAACTCTTCAACCTTGAAGAACAACGCACGAAATTTCAAACGAAACGCGTGGAATTTCAGGTAAAGTCAAAGCTTCTTTAGATATCCAATGAAAATGATGATTTTATAAATTTATTTTCAAAATGATAGTTATTTTAAATATCAATTTATTTTTGGAATCAGTGATAGTAATTATTTTATAATAGCTTTTCCTCAAGTTGTCTTGAACTTTCCCTTTAAATGAAATTCTACCTTTTTTCAAAAAATTAGCAATTGAATGACCTGTGACACACGAAAGTCATTTTGGAACTGGCTCGAAGACTACGGGCGTGTTACGAATAATTCCAAAGCGACCAATAATATAACGTTGTCGTAGGTCGACCATGTTGCGGACTTCAATCTTGTGTTGCAACCAGCCTTTAAGAAAGACCGAGTGATAAAAGTCGGGTTAAGGGGAATTGGTAAAATTTCGAAGAAAATTGACACTATCGTATATCCAACAATTTAGGAACTTCTAACAATAGCTAGAAATTTATAAAAAATATATACATTTCTTCAAAATGTAAAAATTCTGACAATATACAAATTTCGACTAATGTGCGAGGAACATTTTTGACCAAATAATTTTCGAATACTTAACAAAAAATGAAACTGTTAAAAACACGACCTTATTTATTTGTTGCAGTTTTTGTTATTATACAAACATTAAATTAATTGTTTTTTATTTGTTGTATTTATATCCAATTGCGCGAAGCGTCTCTTTAATCTAATTTTAGAAGTTGTCGGAACGCTGTGGAAGATTAGAGTTGGTTGCAAATCCGCTAGTTAAGCGTTTCACGAAAACCCGAAGTTGATGGAAAATTTTAAAAGGCTATATTTTGCTCACCGTCGGTCGCGACGACAATGACACCTTTCCTAGTAAATAGTAAGTAATATACTATAGAGACAGATACTTCATGGTTTAAAATAAACTTTTATTAAAAATAATATTGGGGAAGCTTTTCGAGCCCACTCGCTCCTTTTCAACCCAGATAGAAATGGCGAAAAATCCAAATACAAACAGATAGCAAAATCAGCGTACAGTTATTTTTGTTGAACGCGCTCTTCCGTTTTTATGGCCTAAAAACCTTTTAAAACTGCCCCAATTACTCACTTTCACCTTTCCCCCGTTTAGGTTCATACCCCCTCTGTCAGCAATAAAAATGCTTTCTTTGAAGGTCCGTCTGAACCAATTTTTTTCTTTTTTCTAACACTCTCGCTTCTTCCTACTTGATGGCGTGTCCGTCGCCGCCAGAACTCCACATGTGTTCGGCTATCCCGTTCTCCCTATTGCCCTCTTTTACACAATTCTTATGCTCTTTAATCCTTACATTTAAATACCGTTTCGATTCACCTATATATTTTTTCCGCATTTGCAACCGATCTCATATACAATTCCAGTCATTTCATCAAATTTTTTATCCGGTTTATTTTTAATTAACAGCGAACCCAATGAACCTTGGTTAGAACTAACAAATTTTATTCCTAATGGTTTTAATTGGCGGTTGGTTTTTTCGGTTATTGATTTTACATAAGATAACACTAATATGTTATCATTTTTCGTTACCGTGTAGTTCTTATAATTTTTTACAAGTTTGTCGCAAAAATGTCTTCTACTAGTTTTTTAGGATAATTACAATTCAATTATTGTGTTTTATATAGCGCTTTATCTTCTATAGGCCAATCCGAAAGGGTTTCAATCCGATATTTTAATGATTTAACTATTCCTACCTTTACACTCCTGGGATGTGACGATTTAAAATTTATGAAAGATTGTGCATGAGTTGGTTTTTGGTACATTCTACTTTTTAGTTTGTCACCTTCCCTAATTATTAAAATATCTAAGAACGGTAACTTCTTATCCTTTTCTGTCTCATAGGTAAATTTTATGTCATCGTCCAAATTATTCATTATCCCAAAAGCGTGTCATTATTATAATTTTGGTCCTTCACAATTAATATATCGTCAATAAATCTTTTCCAAAAAAATATTTTTTCGTTAAATTTAAGCTGCGGATCCGTAAAAATATCTTCCTCTAAATTTTCTAAAAATAAATTGGCTATTACCGGCGATAAGGGACTGCCCATTGCTAACCCATTCAATTGTTTGTAATACTTATTTTCAAACCTGAAGAAATAATTTTCTAAACATAAGCGACAGAGTTCTATGATTGTATCCACACTTAAATTCGTCTGTGCTTTAAAATTCTTTTCATGTTTTAATTTACATTCCAATAATTTTAATGCTTTATTAGTCGGGATCCTGGTATATAAACTTATAATATCTAAACTACCTAATTCATAATTATCTTCCACTTTTATTCTTCTTAATGTTTCGACTAAATCATAAGAATTCTTGATACTGAATTCGTTTTTCCCAACAAATGGATTAATCACCTTAAGAATCATTTTGGCTACATTGTACAAAACGCTATTTTGAGAGCCCACAATTATCCGTAACGGTTTATTATCTTTATGTAATTAATAAATAATAATCAGCTAGGCTAATACCCAAGGCACCACCTTAGGCATCAACCCATAGGCATACTGACATTCCAAACCTTGACTAAAATATAAAAACCGCTTTTTCTTATATATTTCCTTATGATTTACTGCTTGATAAACCAATGATCTTAATTTCCTATACCAGCAGTCGGGTCTCCTTTCAATAAACTATAGTCCGTATAAAAACTACACGGTAACGAAAAATGATAGCATATTAGTGTTACCTTATGTAAAATCAATAACCGAAAAAAACCAACCGCCAATTAAAACCATTAGGAATAAAACTTGTTAGCTCTAACCAAGGTTCATTGGGTTCGCTCTTAATTAAAAATAAACCGGATAAAAAAATTTTAATCAGATTTTTTTCCGAGGCTATCCACGATAATATTTTGAGGCTTATTGCGGTACCTTTTAAACCAGGTATTTTAAGAGTTAATTTGCAATGAGAAGGTTTATATCGTGACCCAGAAATTTCAATCACGTAAGAGATAAGCAAGCTTAGTAGTTAAAATTGATAAAATTTCGATGGAACGTTTTAGGCAATCATGATTTCGGGAAAAACCGAGACTTTACGGAGACTAAAAGATTCAGAATATTGTTGAAGTTCTAACAAATGTCAGTCCGGCTAAGGAAGTTGTCCTCACTTCTGAGATATCGGAAATATGAACTTAAGTGGAAATTTTAGTTGAAACAAAATGCACTCTATAACATACATGTAGAGGTAGACAGTTCAAACATTAAACGCTTTAAATGCTAGTTTGGGAAAGGATTCTCTACCCGTTCAGCCTAAACTCGCTTAGTTTTCTTAAACGGCAACGGGTGGTGAAAAACGAGGCTTCAATTCTTGTTGGCATACGGAATGCAAAAGATGATTTTTTTTGTTGCCGAACGGGTTTGATTTGAGGATTTTTGGGCTGTAAAAATATGGCCGCAAATTCTAACGTGGCTACACTGTCCTTTAATCGTAATTTATCGAATTATTTAAAAGATTATTTAATGTTAGTGGTAAATGAATTTGGGAAGAGGTCTAATCGAAGGGTGTTATTCTTTGCTTAAAATCACCTTAAAATTTAAATAAGTTACCTGGAGGTTAGGGCCGTTGGGCTATTATACATTAGTTAAATTGGGAAAGATATGAAAATAAAAATAAAAAGGGAAGATTATTAAATTTAACCCTTATTTGTCCATAAGAAATCGGGGAAACTCTCTTGAAATGGCCAGTGAAGTTCTACAAAAGACTATTTACTTTCCGTTGAAAATATTGGGGAGAGGGCGCCTCTTTATCGAGCAGTGTCTTCTTGGAATGAAATTATAGTGGCGCTATTGCCCTGGACCATTTTAATTGTATTTGTCACACTCGAATATTACCAATCAGAACGAATTTATATCACCTTTGCCACAACCAATGAAATATCGCGTCCTATCCAGAGAAGAGCATCGTAAGCGTCTTTTACCGTTGACGTCGCAAATTGCTAAAATACTATGAAATTTTACCACTGAACTATAATTTTTTTTAACTTGAAGGGATTTGCAAACATTTGATTATTTTTGGTCTTAGGTCTGTGCTTTTTTATGAGGCTTGAGCGACCTCAACGGTAAAAGACAAGCTATTACATTAGCTGTGGCAAAAGTGATAGCATTTCGATCTGGTTGGTAGCAATCGTGGGCGGCAGATACCGTTGAAATGGCCAAGGGCAGTTTTTATAAATTTTTTCATAAATTAAAAATTGAATTAAATAATTTTCGTACTTGTTTTTGATAAGAAATCGTATGAATAAATGTTTTAATAAATGTTTTTAATTATCCCTTTATGTGGCGGTGTTTTTGCCGATAGTTTGGAAATCTGGATCTCAAAAACCTTTTGAAAATTTTTTAGTGTGTGTCTGAGTCCAAAAACTTTGCTTGTTTGGTTTGCTTTTTAAACAGTAAGGCGAGCAAAGTGATTTGCTTGTCAAACAGTGTAAGGCGAGGCAAAGTGATTTGCTTTTCAAACAGTGTAAGGCGGGAAACACTATTGATACCGCTAGATATTGGTATCCCACGAAATTTTGCGTGGCGTTTTCGAATGGTTCTAATACTTTTTAAAATATTTAATGATTTTTCATTCGTTGCTTGTCTTCGATGCCCAAAATCAGGAGTGTTACGGATAATGGCAGTTTTTGCTCATGAAATATCTCAAGCATATAGTACGTGATAATCCATCTTGTTCCGATGTCCTGATATAAGTGCTTCTCTTGGATATCCAATTCCTTTTGTTTCTTCGATAATAAAATTGAAGATACAAGACCCTCCTTAAAGTGTCCTGCTATTAATAATGTAATAAAAGTAAAATACCGTTAATTAGGTTACACATTGTGAAATGACATGTGAAAAACAGAAAACGGTCCATTAAATTGAATTTCCAATTTCCTGCTTGGTACAAAGGAACGTGGCTCACAAGCCTAGCATTTGATTAAACATTTATATTTTATCGTTAGGTTATGTCGTTACCTAAAAACTCTGAAATAAATAACTACATATTTTTAGCTTTGTATTTATTTAGTTTTATTCAAAGTATTTGTCCATATATGAATTCATTGTACAATGCTGCTCTAGATAATTAAATGTGCATATAATACCCACCACCAAGAACTCGCAGACGACTTTATTTAAAAGAAGCTCCAATCTATTTTTTTATTCGTCGAACTATTTGAAATAAATTATATACAACCAATCCAGCCGCTTAACATAAAAAAAATAAACCTAAGATGTGAACAGTTTGTCTAAAACAGTGATAAATTCGCAATCGTACCCCGCCCTTTTAGTGGTCGTGACGACGTGTCTATATAGATGTGATTTATTTTTTTTTACAAAAGGGTCCAACCTTTTTTACATTGCTGTCTCAACGCAAAACCTTGAAGAGGCCAATTTTAAAAATTTTTAGTTAGTAGTAAATTTAATATAAAATTTTTAAACTACCAACAAATTCCACATACGTTACCAGAAAAAAATTAAGTAAATCAAAATCATTTAACAATATTATCTCAAAATTTAAAAAATGGCGTTTACTTCGTTTTTATCTTGGGAAAGACGGTCTAATTTTCGTTTACGAATTACTAACCTTGATAAAAAATGCGTTACGGAAGCGAGCAAAAGCATCATCCCAAAGACGTAGAAAACGTATTTGTAGTCCTTCAGTTCATCTCTAAATTTTCCTGAAAATTCAAAATAAATTTCTATATTTGCCCAAAGAATAACAATATTTTAAACAAATTATTTTAAATTTAGAAAAATGATTTCGGTAAGAGGCTTTAGATAAAAGCTTGCATGAGTAATTTGTAGATTTTATCGGGTTCGATTTTGCTTGAAATTGATAAATCTTCACGGATTCATGGCAATGTCAACAGTTTGGGGGGGGGGATAAACCAAAGAAACTATTTCAAATTTGTAACAAATATGAAGAAAAAAGATATTTTACACCAAAGGTTTGTAATCACAGATCGTACCTAGCCTTTAGCAATTACTGATTAGCTATTTCGCAATGACTTAATTGTTTCTGATAAAATAATTATAAATTAAAAGCCCAACATTACTTTCAATTGTAAAATTTAAAACAAAGGATTGTAAAATACGTTTAACTAAACAAAGAGTTTTAATTTCTATTTAAGATTTTAGATAAGGCCGCATTTCAAAATAAAAATCCAAATCCTTCCACAACACCCAAAAAAATTTACCTATTAAGACCGGAAAAAGCAAGACGACGGCTCCAATTAGAAATGAAGCCATGCCATACGTTAAGGCCGTGGTGTGTACTCCCAATAATAACGTAAACATCGGAATCCGGGACACTTGGCTGGCTCCATTAAAGAGACCAATAAAATAGATGACCACGATGAAGTAATTACCGTAGCACAAGGGCAAAACAAAGTACAAGATTGACGAAGCACACATCACGACGCCAACCACCATCTCATTGCTGTTGTGAACCCTATCTACCAACCAGGACGTGGGTAACTTTCCACTTATTTCGCCAATTCCGTGAACCACCAACGTCATGGATGCCATTGATTTCGTTAACCCTTTATCCAAAGCGTAATCCACGAGCACAGTATTGCACAGAAAATACCCGCTTAAACTGATGACTTCGCTGAATACAATAATATAAAAGCTTATGTTTTTCAATAATTGTTTCATTATTACGGAAAATGATTCAGAGGGTTTGTTTTCGTTCGATGACTTAGTTTTTAACCGCATGTTTGTGATAAGTACAACTTTCGTAACTTCTTCGTTATCCGTTTTATTGATACAATCTTTTCTTAATGTGTGCGTGAATAATGTGTCGTTGTCACTTGTCGAGTCATCTTCTTCGGGTTCGTTTTCTCTGGACCTTATCAACATGATTAGGACCAAAGATTGAATGACCATAGCACTGTCTATTAGCGAAGAGCTTTTAAAGCCGTATGTTTCGAAGGTGTGACCGTAGATAAAGGGCACGATGACGCCAGACACAGAATACGCCAAGAAAGTGACCATGAGCGCCTTCGCTCGGTGTTTCTCAAAATGAGTGCTGACTATTTGAAGAGCCACTGGGGGGAAAACACCCATTGCTATTCCTATTGGAATAATAGAGTTATATTTGTTCAGTGGGTATTTAATATAAAACCAGTTAAAATATAATAATTATAAGTGTTATCGGCGATTCGACTCTTATCTTAAACGACTGAATGAAAATTAATTTTCGTTAGATTATATAATTAAATGGAGTTAACGGTTCTGGTAACCATATAATCGCCACCCTGGTCCAATAGATTGAAAACTCTTTCCAAAACTGTAGAATTTCAAAATATTGATTGTATCCTACTTACTTAATTTAATATATGAATCCGAAATGTTAAGCAAATTTTAAAAAATCAGGTATGTTTAAAAACTTGACTTATTTCTTAGGCCGATTTAACAACGACAAATTGGTCGTTTTAATTAAATAAAAATTTTATGTCACAGGTCACAGTTGGAATTTTGGCTTAGTGGCGACTTGCTCATCTACCGTTGGTGCTCGGCATTCGATTAATTTTTATCCATGAATAAAATAAGCTCGGCGATTTTTAAATAATATTGATAAAATGTTTAAATAATCGAAAGTTAATAAGCCTATTATTTAAATAAAATAAAACAAACAATTATTTAAATAAATGCCACTTTTATTCAAATAAATGCTTGGTTGCGTAAAAAACTTAATTAAGTAAGTTAAAATGATATTCTTTATACCAAATTTTTTAAATAAATCGGAAAATTTGTGGATAATGAATAAACAATTCCGAGCACTATCTACCATTTCATATAATTTCATAAAAATCAATAAATACCCTAGATAACGCGTAAGATTATCGAATGAGCTCTTAACCTAAACCGATTCTTTTCAATAAGACTTAATTTTATTTTTGTTAAATGTTACTGAATAAAACAAATGTTATGAATATTGGAATTGAGCCACGTTTATCTTTTAGATTCTAAAATCAGGATTCGTGGCTTAACCTACATTGTTTATCTTTATTTGTTAGTTAAACGTGTTCACTTTTGATCTTCAATACAAAATATCAGGGTGCAGAGTTAGAGCTGAGCAGAATGCTAATTTCGAGACCGTGATCAGTGGGTTTATGGACACCGTCTCTATTATACATTTTTTAAAAACCTCTAACACATCATATTAAAGCCAAAAGAAGTTGCTACCTACAGGCACTCTCCATCACTATGTGATTCCATCGCATTTTCGCAGATTAAATAAGGAATTTGTTCCCTGATAGAGGGATAAGAATAGAGCCAACCGTTTCTCTTTTTGTGGTTTAAGGCGGATGCGAGTTAGGGTTCTAATCTATGTACTATATTACTTATGGGTACAAATTTTTATTTTCAGAAACTTATACAGGGTGTTTTGAATTGCTCTGACTGAGCATTTTATTTCAGAAACTGCAAGAGATAGAGTTGCGAAATTTTCTCGGTATTATTTCTAGTGTGGGACCGTTTTAAATCCTAAATTTCAGAAAAATCGTAAAACTTTTCGGGGTCTTGTAAAATATATTTTTTCACCGGTAGGTGCTAGAAAAAACGTAAGTTGCTGTCGAAAATGCTTAAAGAAAATGGTTTCATTTTAAAAGAACACTTTTTCACGAGAAAAAAGCTTTCCATAGGGGCCAAAAGCCTTCGCATTTTTGTCCGTGAATGAACGAAATCACGTTATAAAAGATTAAATTCCCTAAATAAAAGTACTTGTTATTTACCAAAACGCCAATTTAGGCCTACAGTAGGCCTAAAAATGTGTCAGTAGGCCAGCTACGCAGTGTGTTAGAATTTATAGCCCGGTGTTCCTAGCAACAGGGGTCATACCTATCATCATAGTGCCCTACGCCAGCGTCCCCAAGCCCAGACAGGTGACAAAGCCAGAATGGGTAGTGGTACCCTACTACTGACGCAAGCCACTGAACCCAGAAGAAGGGCAGCAATTGATTAACCAATTCCCACTTCGCACACAGCAGAGGGATTAAGAGTGGATGCTAAAGCAACTCCAGCCGACACCCTTCCTACGTAGGTAAGGAGTCATACCCTTGGCAGAGAGCTCCTAAAGGGGAACGACAGGTACACAGCGGTCCAAATAACCCAGCACAGCTGGATACAGCATTCTTTGGACTGTTTTGAATATTTAAAAAGAGCTAAAATTTTCTCAAATATCCAATGACAAAAAACATTTAAAAAATATAACATTATCGTTGCAATTCCCCAAATCCCTATCAAGTAAATTTCCCATACATTTGAAAATTGGACTTGCGACAACACATTATTGAAGGTTCTGAGACATTTCGTAATGACCCTGGAACGTTTTAATGAGTGCGAGAATCATTTCTACGATAGATTCATGCTTGTATTAGAGGCCGAGGTGGTCGTTTTTAACAGTTCTTGTTAAGTGTGAGCTAAGAAATTTCTTTGCATCTTTAATTTAAATAATTAAAAGCATTTGTGCCGCATACCTGATAAATGTCTAATTTTAACTTTATATGGAACAGTATCAAATCTTTAAATAGCTTGTCAGACTTAAAGCTCATAAAATAAATTTTGCCACGTGTTATTAACTTAAACGCTTCACCGTTAAGAACTGATGATTTTATACAATTTGGCTCAGAGAAGAATATTGTTCGTCGAATTAAATGGTGTATAGCAGTTTTTGTCGTAGCTTTTTGTGAGCGTATATTTCTGAAACGCGAAGCACTTAAAGACCCATGTTCATGGGACATTTTCAAAATCTACTTCATAATTAAGCAAATATTCGCCGTTTGAAAGATTAATTTCAAATTATAGTTTTCATGCTTTGCAAAAAAAATTAATTTGTACGTTGCCTTTTTTGTAACAGTGATTTTTCCACGTCTAATTGAATTTTTACACTTCAATTTATTTCGGGTTAAGTAGAAAAAAGTCTAATATTATCGCGATAAATATCAGAAAGTCACTTGCTTATTTAGTGGCTGACTTCCCTTCCGTTTATATACATGTTCATGCCGATTAAAAAAATTTTGTTGTTTCGTCAAGAAGCTGGCGGCGCCGATTTCTTCGCCTTGGTTCCAAAGACTCAGTGAGTTTCCATGTTTAGCTATGTAATGATTTACGTTATCATTGCGCTATCTGTTTATCATTTAAAGGCTTCTAAGTTGTCTGCAAATGTTTTGACCTAAACGCCTAGGTAACGTTCCTTTAAACAACACATGGTTTTCTTTGTTGGCACTTATTTAACCTAAGTGACATTTGTACGTGAAAAAAATTAAAATGCGGAATTAATTAAAACACTGAATACAAGTAGTTTTAGGCGTCAAAAAATTCAGTTTTGAGCATGTTGACCCGCTATTTGTTTGTGTGTTTAAAAAAACAAGTGGATATCCAGTTTTTTTTCAATAGAAAATTTTCCTGAAAGTCCATTTCGAAATTACTGTATTCGCGACTCTCTGAGAAATAACAGTTTTAAAATAGACAAAGTAGAAATATTACTATAAGAGGATTTTCATATTTTGTCGGTATCTGAATTGCCCATCAGAAAAACTGAACAAACAAACACTCACCTCTGGCTATCATACAGAACAAAATCCAATCCAGATCGTGCTGCATAGGTTTGAAGTATTGAAGGAAGGATCCTAAAAACTCAAAGCCCACTGCGATGCATAAGGCTTTCCTTATAGAGAACCTTTGAAGAATTGGACCACAAAGAATTCCTCAAAAATGTCATATAAAATAATTAGAAACAGAAATAACAATTTCAAGTTATCTGGGGCTGGTAAAATTTCCCATTTAAACTAAGCTTCTTTTAGATCAATTTACATTGCGCACTTATAAAACTCATAGAAAACGCACGTTGCCCGTTAAAATATCACTTCGATCATAACATTTATAGAGGATTTAAGTGAACACTTGTTCATTTATGTCCTCTATGTGAAGTAAATATTAAGAATAATCTCACGGCGTGCGCTAAGCGATATTGATACAATTTATGGTATTGCAGTGACTAATGTCCTTAATGGTGTTTTCCTGTCACTCCTTTATTGATCATTGGGGGAGCCAAGGATTGTAAAAATGCATACCGCAGAAGGAAGACAGGACATTCGAGAATATATAACACCATAGGAAAAAATAGCTGTAGTTTCATAATGTTGAGCCGTATAAAGGCTATGTATATCCCTAAAATAGTGATAGTTATATTGTCTTTTTACCAGAAAAGTAAACGGCGGAGAGCATGGCGTTCAGTGGAACTGCGGCGTCTTCTCTGGAAACTCCGTAGCTGTCGTGGATGGCCACGAACGTGTTCCCGAGTGCGCAGACGAAACCAGTGGTCAACATAAGCATCAGCATGCAGATAATTGTTATGTACCAAGAAAATGCGGAGTCCTTCTTGGTTCCACCCCGGAACAAAAAATCAATCTCAAAAGTCATCACTTTCCAGTCAGATGCTAAAGCAAGGAATGAAACATTTTTACGACTAATGACTTTGGGCGATATTTGGCCGGTTGGCCTAGTATCCAGATACCACTCTTCAAACGTTTACCGCTACATTCGTCAATAGAAATGTCTCCAAAAAGCTTAAGCGCTCGGTTGCTGATACAGCCTAAATCAACTCGCCTTTAAGAGAGTTTGGTTAAATTGGCATATCTCGCGAAAACGATTGCCTTGCTGAAGACCATAATACATCAAACTCGGCATATTATGTTCATCTCATTACTTAATTTGAGTTGAAAGATAACTATAACGTTTTTGATGTGTCATGTTATATATTATAAATGTTTGTATCATTTTACTTCGTACTCATTTCCAGTCCAACGTTAATTTCAGTCTTTTATAAACTATGTATTTGTAATTAATTATTTAATCTCAAAAATTGATTGTGTTATTAACATTTCTACAATAGATTATTCATTTATTTTTTGATACTCTTCATAATCAAGTATAATATTGGAATTAAATGTATCGTGGCTTTGATTTTGTTTTACTCCAAAATATACGATGAATGAATGTAATAACTGTAAGTACTATTTGAAGTCTTGTGTCTGCGTGTAAACGTCGAGCGAAGCAGCTATACATCTGAAAATGTCTACAACCATGGCCTTACCTAATTTAATGGGCAGTTGACGGCCCTATCATGATTTTCCTACCGTTCCCGGTCAGTATGCCTCTGCCTTGTGTTTGCTTTACAATCAACATGGAAGCTGCTCTCGTTAGATATATAGTATTGAATTCTACTAACATTAAATAATGAAAGGCCTGCCTGGCACTTATACATTACATAAATAAAAATGTTTTATCTTAACCATCAGTGGATTTTTTTTTAAATATTCTTACACAGAAATGTATTCATCCAGCTGAAACATACGACTATCAAACCAACCTAAGTTTCAAACAAATGGGATTGAAACATTAAGCTAATGATTTTCCAAACTGGCTACATCAATGAATCTGGTGTTAAAAAACCGAAACTTATGCACAAATCCCTTTAGGCATGCTACCGGAAACTGCTTCGTAGATAGCAAGAGTAATTATAGGGGGTGGTAGTAAAGGGGATTAAGAAGAATTTGCTCTTAACCTGTTAAAAGGGATTTTTTTACATTAGGTCTTGGTATAATCATTATATTAAACTGCAATCGCAATGGAGTAACGATGGATCTGTGTGGTGGGCAAGCAAGTCGTAACACTTTCTTTTCCCCAGTGGATACTAGAGTGGAGCTCAGATAAGCCTCGTTTTTGCAACGAACGGACGATGTTTCCCTCGTTATCTTTTCTTTGTACCCGAATTTGTTTTTCTGAACTAAGCCTGTTTTTTGGGTAACTTTGTTAAGCTTATATCTAAGGCTCGTTGCGAGGCTTGATCTTCGCCAGAGGTTATTTCGAAGTCCAATAACTAGACTACACGTAGGCCCGACCAGGAAAGGTAAAGCCAATAAAAACTACCAAGTCCCGTGTAACTAGATGAAGGCCCTTTTCGACCATTCTAAAGCAGTTTTTAACGCGTCTTATTGACGCATAAAGTCTATTAGCTTAACTCTTTGCCCATGCACCAACCGTCAATGAAGGTGGGGACATCGGTTCTTAGAGCAGGTGGGCCCAAAATATGAAGCTACGTCAATGTTTGTTCCGCACACAATTGTATGGAGTACAAAATATCAAGGAACTAGTCACCCCCAATATCATTTGGGGGAAAAAACCTCGTCCGTGTTAGACAATTGAAGTAGGTATGAGAGAGAAATAAAGGACTAAACTATGAAGTTCAAACATAATATAAAAGGTTTATTAATAACAATATAAACATCAACCCATGGCAGTAAAGAGGAGAGTGAGTGTTGAGTGACTAGACATACACATTAATGAATAAACTGAAACACGCCACCTGGTGGTTAATTTACGAAAGCCAAGCAGCCAATTCTTCTTAAGAAACCCCCACTCGGTGTCTTTTGCCTCCAAACGGCTAGTGGAACTTTATTTCCTAATTTTGAGTGTCGTGATCTGTTTCTTAGTTCTGTAGCTGCAAGAACCAATTCTGCCCATAAATAATGTGGCAATTTGGCATCCTCGACCAATGCTCGAACAGTATTGAGAAGAGATCTGTTTAAACGCTCAGCCACGCCCACACCATTCATCTGAGGGGAGTATGTGTTCGTACGCTCATGTGTGATTCCTGCGTCTTCGCAAAACCTTGCAAAGTAGCCAGTCATTTACTCAAGCCCATTATCTGTTCTTAGGGTTTTGATTATTTTCCCCGTTTGATTTTCAACCTTCCTCTTGTACACTTTGAAACAGTCAAACGCTTCATTCTTGTGTTTCATAAAATATATCGTAATTAATCTACTTTTGTCGTCATTGAATGTTATATAATATCTTGCTCCACCCAGAGATGGCAATGACGCTGGACCCCAAACATCTGAGTGAACTAACTCCAGCAACTCCCGACTTCTAATATTCTTGATTGGTGGGTAACTGTTTCTAGTACTTTTCGCCAGTCTACATGGAATACAGACACCTAGATTCCCTTTATTAAATGCTAGTCCGTCCAACATATTGTGTGCTTTCATATATTTCAAATCGTCTTCGTTTATATGATCGAGACGCTTGTGCCACAAGTCAAGGTCATTCAAACATTCATTACAGACTATTGCTGAGTAACTTTCAGGTTCATCCTTCAAAACTCGTGCCTTAACCGTGTAGAAATGTTCTGCTTATAATGGAGCCACGAAGCCAAGAACTCCATTTGGAAAATAAGTCCTGAAATTGGAATCTTCTATTACTGACTTAAACCCAGCTTGATCAATTAGGTGGCCTGATATAAGATTTCAATGCATGCCGGGTGTTTGCATGACACCCCGTAATTTGAACATATTTTCCTTAATCTCCAACCAGATGTCACCACATCCAATGACCTTCGACTTGCCTTCGCCCATCGTTGCTTCGGTAACGAAAGGCGTATATGTATGAAACCATTCCCGACGTGAACAAAAATGATGGGTAGCGGCTGAGTCAGTTATCCATTCATCTGCTCTTGTAAGATCAGTGACTAACGCTGATGCAATGAAAGCTCCTTTGTATCCTTTAAGATCTCTACCTTTTTCTTCCCTTTTATCGTCTTTCCTTGTATCTTTATCACATGACTGTGTTGTCTTGTTCCTACAATCCGAAGAGCGATGTCCCCATATGTTACAATGACTGCAACGACCATTGTAACGTCTATTAAATTTCTTTGTTGTTTTCTTAACTTGCGTCGAAAAAGCTTTCGTCGATTGAAATGATGTTTCTTTTAGAGCTTGTCTACTGTGTTCAGCGATTAGTTTATTCCTTATTACATCTGGTATGAACTCGGCATCAGATGAATTGTACATTACGGAGACTAGACTTTGATAAGACTCAGGTAGAGAGTTGATTAATTGATATGAAACCTCCTTGTCAGCCACGGTTTCACCAGCTTCCTGTAGCTGTCTTTTTGTATGATAAATTTTTCCAATAAACGCTGGCATACCTTCGCTCTCATCATATTCAATATTATAAAATTGTTTCCTCAGCATGGCTATGCGGGCTCTCGATTTTGGCGCAAATGCAGCCCTCAAAGCCTTCCAAACAGCTACAGCAGTTGACTCTCCTTCAATTAGGCTAATGATATCTTCAGACAAAGAACGGGCAATAGCAGAATAGGCCTTAGCCTCCCTCAACTTGTATTTTTTCTTAACGGCTTCGTCAGCGATAGACGCCGATGCCAGTTCTGTTTCATCCACAATTTCCCACAGTCCTTGATTAGTGAGTAACATCTTCATTTGAAAGCACCATCCACGGTAATTATTTACACTTTTAAGTTTTGTTACTTGCCCAAGCATTGCCAAACTGCCATCCGCCATTTTATCGCGTAACTGCGTAGTTGAAATCGTGGTTTGTCACGATGTTGTTAAATCTTCATAAGTCCCCAGCAGAGATGCCACTGAAGTAGGTATGAGAGAGAAATAAAGGGACTAAACTATGAAGTTCAAACATAATATAAAAGGTTTATTAATAACAATATAAACATCAACCCATGGCAGTAAAGAGGAGAGTGAGTGTTGAGTGACTAGACATATACATTAATGAATAAACTGAAACACGCCACCTGGTGGTTAATTTATTCTTCAGAAGCAAACGATTTAACTGGAGTGTCAGTTAAAGGATCCTTAAACAAAAATGAATTATTATTAAAAATTTAAAATCTTGTTACAAAAATTAAGTAACTGATATTTTTATAATATATACACTCACTGATCAACATCGGGAACATGATCAAACAGTTTCGTAGTTCTAGGTCTAAACTAATATAAAATAAAAAAATAAAAAAAATTAACCTGTTAGGCTTAAGTTTATCGTACCCTCAAAAGTCTACTCTGACAAAACGACTTTCTTTATCTCCATGGCATTTAAAAACATTTTGGAAGTTTAATGCTTCATAATCTCATGAACATTTTTGAAGTTTTAGTTTGAAATGTCGAACTATTAGTTGATCTGCAGACTGTCCGATGTTTTCAAGGCAGAGTAGAAAAATTTAAGTAAGAAAAATCACGTTTTAAACACTAAATAATTGTTTTAAACTCAGTGTTGTAACGTTTGTAGATAGTTTCAATCTAAAAAAGTTTACCTTTTTACATCGGCCTTGTGTCCCAAAGTCAGTCTTAGTTCTCACGCCGTGTGTGTCATTTCTGCGGTAGATATATTGATGGTGAAAGGCGGGAGAACGAGGAGTATATTTGAATTTCGGAAGTTAAGGAAGTTGAACTGATTTGAATTGAAATAAGAAAGTTGTTACTAAATACATTGACATGGCAAAAAAGATTTAAGAGATCAAATTAAACAAGAAATGTGGGAACTTGTTGAACAGCTTCATAGTACAGTCGCATCTTTGGCAGGATAAGAACGTTTATTTTCTTATTTTGCTTTAGTTTAATCGAAGCTGAGAAACAGATAAGGGACGGGGAAAGGCATCCCAGCTGGTAACAATCTTTAAGCTGCTTAATAGAAAAGTTAACACGAGTGGAACGTTAGGTGTATAATTTTGTGCTTTGTTAGTTAAAAGTTTGTACATTATTTGAAAGAAATCTAAAATTCTTTGATCGCATTCTTGATTTTTCTTATAACATTTTTTACTTAACCTGTTTAAAACCCATAGTTTAAAACAAATTTGTTTTTTTAAATATATGTTTTAAACAAATTTTAAATATGTTTAAAAATTATGTTTAAAATTTGCCAACCATGTTTGAAGGGAATTTAACTTCACTGACTAGAATGAATAAGGCATTTAATTTCCGGCTTATAAAAAACATATAACTTACGTAGAATTTTCCCATCCTTTTCTCGGCTTCTTGATGTCGTTATTATTTGATTAAAAACTGATGAACTCATGGACCGGTGTTTTTTTGTGATTTCGAAAACAGCCTATTATAAAAAATAATTTAAAGTATTTATACACTATCTAGGTTTATTAAATATTCAGTAGCTTGCCTAAAAAATCCTGATAATCGTGCCTCGGCCAAGTTATATCTACTCGTTGTAACGTGAAATTTTTGAGTCGTATACCGTATTTTGGTGTTAAGCGGTTTTAACCTTTATGCCCCATAGCATCTTTATGAACAACGTTTCCAGATGTAAAAAGACCAATAAGTTTATTCATTGCGTCAATTTAACTCTCCAAAAGTATAGATGCCGAATTAAAACGGCTAGTAGAGGCGACCTCGATTTTAGTTAATATGAATTTAAACGATTTTTTATACAAAATTACCATAAAAAACGTGCCATATGTAATGCAGATTGAATTATGGTAACACCCAAATTCCGCGCTAGGATAAGGTTAATGTACCATAATTATGGTACGGCTGGCAACGCTGTTAACAAATGACTCTTAGATATCTATCTCTCGCACAGCGGCCATGTGTGCGTCGAGGGGGGGGGGGGTTGGGCAGCTACTTTTAAAGGAAAAAGACAGGGGGGGGGTGTTGGAAACGTATAATGCTATCCCAAGATTTGTTCGATACTGTACGCCTTCTTTTCATTGTCAGTACGTCTGAAAGTTTGTCCTTAAATATTCCGATTGTACAACTATAAACACAGATGCACAAATTTGGGTACCCTTTGAATGTTTTATTCCGAGAGTGTGCCAATAGTTCTCAGTAAAATCTTTTCACGTGAAGTTTACGAAGTATCACACTTATGTCAAAATATTGTAGAATTATAATGAAATGTTTATATGATTTATCCCTTTACTCTTGATTAAATCATAAGTTGGATCTGTTTAATCCCCTTCTTATCTTCTTAACGCAATTTAATCAACTTAATCGATTTAAAGTTTCAGTTAGTGTCTCCAAAAACGAGCCCAATGTTTTCCAAGAAAACTTTCAAAAATCAGTCGAAAGAGCTAACTATTATTTAACCAAGTTTGCTCTTTTGACCCGGTTGATAGCCTCTGTCTACTGGGCGCATTTTTAAGTTTAGCTGAGAAGCATATATGGTCAGGAAAAAAATATATATAAGAGCTTATTAGGGCTAATTTACTAGTTTTGGAAGCTTTTATGGATGTGTTTTATTTATTACACGCCGTTAAAAACGGGACTAAGTTGCTTGGCCTCCTGGTTTGATTATCTTTAAAACATTTCTTTCAATAGCGAAAAATAAATTTATTTTGTAAAACAATCCCATATTTTCAATTGATATGATTAAGAATTATGTTGATATTTTATTTTTCAAATGTTCGAAGTTCCAGTCATTTTCCTAACCCTTGGGGGAGCTGGTTTTGTGTTGTCAAGTAATCGAACAGTTAGATGAGTGTACAAGCAAAATAAAACCAAGTGTCTTTTTGATATAATCATTGTAGAAGTAAAGCCCTACACGTTAAATTAAGTGGGTCACTCTATTTTACAAAACCCTATTCAAACAGTTAAATAAATGTATTTGAAAAGCAGAGCCAAAATAAAAATTCTTACCTTATCGGATATATTTTTAGTTTAAATGCAATTACTAAAAAAAACGCAAACGAGATATGAAAATGTTACTTCACGGCTCAAGTGACCTACTAGCGTATGGTATGATATAATGCCAACGTAGTTTTCTCCTACGTTGTCATGTACAGGTTCTACACATAAAAACGTGTTTACTGAAAGCTCGTCCATTTTCCCGTTTTCTGCGCCTGTACTCCCGCGTTTTAAATTAAGTTCTGCTCCTGATAAGCCTTTAGCCTAAATGATGAGGGAGGTTCTTATTATTAATTTAATGTCTAGGGGTTTGGGAAACTATAATTACGATTCCAAGGGGTTTTTATCACATTTAATTATTGTGTTGCGGTATAGGTTTACGGAACTAAAAAAATTTAAATCCTAATCAAATATTTAAATACTAACTTAACAACCAAAACAAGAATTCTAGCTTTCTGGCCATTAATCGCGCAATAATATTTCTGCAAAGACTAGAATTAAAATTCAATTAACACCATCTTAAAAAGTTTTACCGAAATCACGAATGTAGCGCTGAACGCTGCCTTTTAGGCCAAGAAAGGTCAGATTAAATCTTAAAAAACATAATATCATCAGATATAAATAATTTTAAACCACTTTTGTACAATAATTTTTTATTTACGGTCATCGCGTCGAAACGGCCGTAGCGAACGTAAATAATACAAAAAAATATTGTACAAAAGTGTTTAAAATCATTTATATCTGGTTTTAAGTACATTATCAATAAAAAAAATTATTTCGGCGTAAAAATACTTTGCCAAATATATTCCCAAATTATTTATATATTATATGGGTTTTTCAAATTAAAGAGACAATGTTATTTGGTATACTGTATTTTGCATTGCGTCTTTTTATATTCAATTTTAAAGGCTTTGGCAAACTGATTTTCTAAACCATATTGATAATTAAAAAACTGAATTTTATAACTTCAATTTTTAGTAAGAGCTATTTAATATATTTAAAGTTAGCTTTAAACTTTGTATAGGCACTTGGTTCGAGGAGATTATATATGTGAGTATCCAATTGTTTTCCATATCTGATGCGTCACTTAAGTACTAAAGTTCAGGTTTGAGTTGCAGATAAAAGATTGTGTTTATGAAAAATGCCTCCCGTACCAAACAGTCCGGTTATCACTTATAATGATATTAACAAGACTTGTAAAGGTCATATTTTTTGTAAAATTTCATATTCCAGGTCAGTACCATTCAAGAAGAAAAAACTCAATATCATAAGAACAATTATTGGTCAGACTTAAAGTGACTTATCGAGTACAATTTGATTGCTCTTTAATTGAAACATTTCAATGGCCTCCTTTAATTTTATTTTTGTGATTTGTTTTCCAATATCTTAAAGTCCAAGGTCACCAAATTCGACAGCTGTCTGCTACTCCCAATAAAATTACAAAACATCCTTTAGTCTCTTTATGAAATTTTAATGCCAAAAAACGACATTCCGCCATTGCAAATAGTTGTGCGAACCGTAATGATGTAGGAGTTTTTGGAATGTAAATTTACTTCTATCTCCCAACCCACAATCCTGATTTTTTGTTCAGATTAAACTCAGCATTACTAATTTTCTCATAATTTTCACATTCGGTTCTTAAAAAGTAAAATCCTCACACTATTGGCAAAATTTGTTTTTCATAGGTTTTCAATGAAAATCCATTTTCCGTCGTTTATGTTTCGGATATCGGAGTGCATATTACCATTGTTAAATTGTAAAGAGCAGAGATAGATTATTACTAAACTTTAAATATTTCTAAAAAAAAGGCGAAGCCGGAGCTAACCGATCTGCACTTAATGTTTTATAATGATCTTTTATGAATAAGCAGCAGGAGTTTATATCGAGATGATATAAACACTGCATCCTCAATTCGGCCGTTTCATTCCCGGATTGGCGCCCCTTAATGTTATTGAATTTCTAACGATAAATTTGACTTCAAGGTGATCCAGTGGCCACGCCAATTGGCGATCTCCCTCCCGTTCAAACATAATTCATTTAATAATTGAAGGAGGCATATGAGAAAGATAAAAATAACCTTAAAAATAGTCACGCCTATAATAAAAATATTTTGATGCGAAACGCCGCGAGTTTGATTTCGGGATAGGGACTTTGATATGGGTTCATACCCACGCTCAATCAAGAGCAAGCATTCAGACTTCTTAGAAATCGTTCCCCAAATATTAAGGACCTTTCCGGGTTAAAACCAGATCTTATAATTTAACGTACGAGCTACAAGACCCTGGGTCAGAGGGAGTGATTGGAATTGATCACATCGAACAATTTAGTGTTTCACGAACGAAATTGGCCCCCGATTAAAACGCCGTTATTAGATATTGACGATTCCGAAGGTGAAAACCTCGCACAAACGAATCAAGCTTCCGAAGCGGATTCTGAATCTTCAGATCGTGAACCTCCCTCACAAAATACAGCGACCGTACCCTCTAAAGTTAGAATACGCCGCCTCCTCAACCGGCGAAAGAGACTAACAATTCCAAACGAACAGCATGAGCTATTTAAGGCCCCCGAGCCGTATCAGCCATTGTACCACGAAAACCTTCATTGTGTGCAGGGCGACAACTGTGAAGATTGTTTTCATAACTATTGTCTCTGGTTGACCCACAAACATGGCCGGCGTTAGGGGGGGTAAGCGGGGCAAAAGTACCCTGGGCCCGGGCCTACGAAAGGGGCCCGTTGGAACGGATGCCTAACTAAAGTTTTCTGACTATTTCCAAAAAAAACAAATTTTGGAGTAAAAAATACCTGGGGCCCGAAAATCATAGCGCCGGCCCTGCCCACAAAGCCATCAAGGAAATGAGTGCGTATTATAGTTCCACGTGTGAATCCAATCTAACCATAAAATGCATTACTTAAGCTGAATTCTCCCCGCTTATAAGTAGTGAACATCTAGATGGAAAAGTAACTCTGAATAATAACACCACTTTTTCGAGATGGAAAAATTTTGGGGGGAGGGATATGTAACCCTTCAGGTTCACCTGCCCTTGCTTAACTAAATTTTTTTATTTTGGTGTTTTTTACTTTTGCTATTACATTTGCTATCACACTTTCCCCCGCACCCTTAACTATTTTTATTGACAGTTAATCATAAGTGTTCCTTAAATTCAAAACACCAAATGTCTTAGAATTCAAAAATTCATGTTATAAAAATTAATCCCAAATGATAAATATAGTAAATGATAAACTAAAATAAATTTTGTAAATCCTATACAAATAATAGAAATCCATCTATAATCGCCATAATATATAAAATTAAGTTGGGTGTTTTAACAGTTTTCTTATAAACTTAATCCCTATAAGGCTAAAATTAAATCCCTCGCTAATTTAAGTGTTTTTCTCTCTGTCATATGACCGAGGTGAAATACATTCCTCTTCCTTCCCATGCCCAGGTTTTTCCCAAAACTTTTCAGAGGTATGAGTTAGACAAAATAAACCAGCAACATTCCCTCAGCTCACAGATATCCCATGGAACCATTTTATGTTCGCAGCCCTTAGGCCTACCACCAGTTAACAAGACCCTAACAAAAGCGCGATTTTCCAATGCAGCCGCCACAAGGTGTAGGGTGCGCCACGAGTTTTTGCTTGGAGACAAAAATAAAAATAACCCTGAGACCCTCTGGCCTCCCTCCCCTGCAACCACGAGCGAACTTTCCTATGTCAGATGACGTCATCCATGGCATCACAGGGAACGAGCCTTACGAGCACCATTGACTCACATAAACATGAGTTCTTCTTACTTTCGTCAACGCTCGTCCTTCTAGGAGTTTTCCTTTGTCCTCGACAATCTTCCGCTATGTGACCAAACTTTCGGCAATTGGTGCATTTTGGCTTACGTCTCATGCCTTTCGTCTCGTTTGATGAGTGACCGCGATGACTTGTGGCATTGCGTTTCGCCATCAGACCAGAGGAATCTCTGAAAGAGTCACCTTCTCGAGTTGCACGGCCAATCAATAAACGTTCCAACTCTGCGACCGTCTGTTGTTCGGTTGGCAGCGTCTCCCAGAGCATACCGAATTCTCGATACTCATCCTGAGGTAGGGACTCGAAGATGCAGGCAATCAGGATGCAGTCGTCGAATGTTACGTTCTTCTCTGTCTTTGCCGTTGACAAGATATATGTCCAGAGAGAACAAATCTGGGCAATGTGGGTGGCCATGTCGACGTCTGGTGACTTCGTAGTTCGCATAAGTTGCGCCAGAAGCTTACGCAGACGGTTGGACGACTTCTGCTCGAAAATTTCAAGTAGTTTGTCCCACATCTCCTTTGGTGTCTCGCAATTTGTGATCATGTTTTGGACCTTTTTGGATAAGGTTGACCAGATGATGCCATGGACTGTACTGAATGCCACTCTGTATTTTTTCTTGTTTAAGGTGTATTCAGACTTCTCTTCTGCTGTTGCTGATAATAACGGCCCCGCGGGTTCAACCCATTCACCAGTCAATATTTCGTAAACGTCTCGTACGGTGAGGATGTCGACTATTTGTCGTTTCCAACTCCTCCAGTTCTCCGGACCAGACAGCTTTTCAACGTCTTGGCGAAGTAGGCTATCCATGGTGGCTTTCGGGAACTGTTGACCAGGATACGGATTACTGTGATGGTAACTGGGACCAGGATACCGGATTCAGCAAGCAGTAGACTTGTTCATCAGTGTTGCTGTTGCGCAGTGGGAGCGTGCTGGGCCCATAACCGGAAGACTGTCGAGGACAAAGGAAAACTCCTAGAAGGACGAGCGTTGACGAAAGTAATCGCACCAGCATCGGGGGTCTGATCGCAGCAAATGGTCTCGTTGCTTGCTCATCGTCTGAAGCAGCATGGTACTTTGACTCGGGTGCTACACAGCATATCACGAACGACGCCACAAAGTTCCTAAACTTCCGCAAGTTCGCTACTCCAGCGACTCTTCAGATTGGAAACAAGACGCAGATGACAGCGGATGGTGAAGGAGACATAAGGATTCAGTTCCGGATTGGAAAGAAACTCTATCAAGAGGTAGTCCACAATGTCTGGCACATCCGTGATTTTGCCTGAAATGTTTTCTCGCTGAAAAGCGCAATGAAAAGAAACAACAATCTGGAGTTCAAGGTCACAGCAAATTCTTGCGGTCTCTATGAAGTTGTCGGAGGCAAAAGGAACCTTTGTGTACCTGGCAAGGTCGAGAGTCTGTATCGTCTGGATATTAAAGTCATGCAGCCATCATGCTCCGCTCACATCGCAGCAGATCCGAGAAATGACCGGAAAGCAGATCTCCAAGTCTGGCATGAACGCATGGGTCATCAGGATAAACGGCATGTAGCAGCGACGTTACGGAGACTCGGATACGAAGTTCTAAATCAGACGTCTGACAAGCTCTGTGAAGGGTGCATCTACGGCAAGATGACTAGGCACAGTTTCGGCACTCGTTTGGAGAAGGCTACGAAACCAGGTGAAAGGATCCATTCAGATCTCTGGGGACCATCACCAACACCGTCCATGAAAGGGAAGAAATACTACCTCCTATTCAAAGACGAGTATTCCAGTGTTCGAGCCGTATATTTCCTAACGAAGAAATCCGAAGTAGTCAATTGTTTCAAAGATTTCCTTGCCTTTTGCCGAACCCGCAATCACACAGTACAAGAGCTGGTCACGGATAATGGAACTGAATATGTCAACGAAGAGTTCCGTCAATGGACGTCTCAAGAAGGGTTACATCACCGCAAGTCCATGCCATACACGCCTGAACGGAACGGGGTCGCTGAACGAGAAAATCGTACGATTATGGAGTCTGTAAGGGCCATGTTGCATTCCAGATCGGACTTACCACCGAAACTCTGGGCTGAAGCGGTGAACACGGCCGTCTATATCCTGAACCGAACAGCACCTACATGCATTGCTGGGAAGACGCCGTTTGAGTTATGGACGGGGAAGACAAACCCATCGATCCAGCATCTGCGTGTCTTTGGCACTGAGTGCTTTGTCCACATACCAAAAGAGAAGCGAAAGAAGCTGTCTCGGAAGGCGTATAAAGGTTTCCTGGTTGGCTATGAAGACAATGCAGACGGATATCGAGTTTATGTTCCAGAGCTGGACGACGTACTAAGATCTCGAGATGACAAATTCAATCCCGAGACGTGCGTTCCTGATTCCTGGATTCCTGTCTCTGGGGAGTCCTCCAGCCAGGGCGAGCAATTGACCGACGATTTCGTTTGCAAAAACCAGCCTACCAGAGCCACCAACTCATCAAAAGACGGACCAGCCAGAGCCACTAATGCAAAATCGGGCATGCCAACCAGAGCTGCCGACTACTCAAACGACGAGACAACCAAATCCGTCGAAGCGTCGGAAGACGTGGCTACCGAACACAATGAGGCAACAGTCTCTGACGAAATGTCAGACAACCGCTCTGAGAAGAGTGGTCCGGTACTCAGAGATCGCTCAACTCTCAAGAAAGTTCAGTCGTGTCATACCTGTTATCCAACAAATAAAGCCTTCCTGATCTGCGACACATTACCACAGACTGCCAGCGAAGCACGTTCCAGTAACGAGTCCACAGAATGGCAGGAGGCAATGGCAGACGAGCTTACAGCGATGAAGAAACACGACGTCTACGAAATGGTCGATCCGCCACTTGGTCAAAAAATCATTGGAAACCGTTCGATTTTTCGTACGAAGCATGATGAAAATGGCACAGTTATCAAGTACAAAGCTAGACTCGTAGCTAAAGGCTTTACGCAACGAGAGGGTGTCAAGACCGGCGACTCCATGACGACCAACTCTTACAGCGACGCTGACTACGCTGGCTGTGAAAAGACGAGACGTTCAACGTCTGGAGTACTATGCCTAATTGGTACAACTCCAGTCATTTGGGCGAGCAGAAAGCAACAATCCGTTGCCCTATCAACCACAGAGGCTGAACTGGTAGCTGCCACTGAAGCGGCGAAAGATGTCGTCTGGATTGAACGAATCAAGTCTTTCCTGGGTCTCAACGTAGACGGTGATGTACCCGTACTCCGAGTCGACAATGCAGGGGCCATTAAACTCATCAGAAATCCTGAGTTCCATCGCCGAACGAAACATATCAGTATTCGTCAGTACTACATTCGTGAACTGGTCGAAGAGGGCGTCATCGACGTTATGTACGTCCCGAGTGAAGAACAGCTGGCCGACATTTTCACTAAGCCACTACCTAAAGAAGTCTTCACCCGCCACCGTCAGAATCTCAGTTTACGGCAGTACGAGAAAGTCGTCAACGAGGGCGAGTGTTGAAGATAAAAAAACGTTATCGGCTTTTCTCGTTTAGTTTTTTAATAGGTTAAAAAAATGTTTATTGTAAATAAGATATATTTTTAATCACTAATCTTATCTTACTATTTTTTAACCTTAAGTGTATATATATTCGCTTACAGCGTTTATTATTGCCGTCACTCCTAATATGTCGTTCATCTTGTAAAGTACTCATTCTTAATAAACGTTTGTTTTTTTTTAAATCACTACGTTATGATTTCTCACTAGTTTCATTAGTTAGTTAGTGTAGTGTAGCTTTGCTGATTAACATTGGATTTAAAACTCCAATAGTTCTTCATTTGTTTTGGTTTCAACTCCGTCCCACAATCCCCTGAACAAGACCAGAGGACAGATTCCTTAAGGCCCCGTCAGAGAAAAACGTTTCAAAATTTCTCCGTTTGCGGGCTTTGAAAAGAAAGTGTTTCGTTTCCCAATACTTGGGTATTCTGCCGGGTTCTAAAAATCACAAGAAACTGTACCAAACGTTTGTTTATGTGAAATTGCACTAGATAAGAAGTCAAGGCTACAGTAATTTATACGTGGATGAATTGGTCAACCGAGAGCGACTCAATAAACTTGTCTATAACTACCCCCCCCCCCCACCCTCCTGTGACAGGCGTGTGCACTAGCAAACACAAATTACGTCCTTTGGACATCCGATTGACGTCACACTCTGATCTTGCCTTCGTCCGTAAGACATCCCAAAATCCGGGGTTGACGTCGGTTGGACGTTAAAAGACGACCAAATGTCCGGTTTGTCTAGAGCCGTAGTACGTCCCTGGGACGATTTTCCGGACGTCCGACGGCGATTACGGCGGTCGTCCCCTGGATGTCTTTCTATAAAACATAGAGATGTCTATGGGCCTTAAATTTGGACGTTCATTGGATATCGTATTCTGAACCAATAATTTAAAAAGCCAAACTTGATATTAAATTTTTATTTAAAACATTAATAATACTAGATATCAGAAAAAATCCAGCAACAAGTGTACAATTTGATTGTAATAACACGAACACTGCATTAAAATTAAAAATTTAAGTTTATTATATTAGGTTATTAAATTTTTACGATAAGTTTTCGAAAGTTGGAAACATTTAAGTATTAGCAGTTAACATATAAATTACAACACTTAGTTATTTAATTTTTATATAACAAATAAATTTCGAACTAAAATATTAAAATAATTACCTTCCTAATAAAAATGTAAAAGACCAGATTAATTTTAAATCAGAAACCAAATAAAACTAAACCATTTAATACTATTCCTTAAAAATAAATAAGACTATTGGATGAAACATGTTCTCTAGAAATTGCTGTTTCTCGAACTTCATTTTAATATCTACCCAAATCTCACCTTTGGAATTACAATTTCACTATATAAAATATCACAGTATAAAATACAGCTTTAGGCGAACCGTTCAGTTTCATTGATTCACGTTAAGTAAACTCGTTAATTTAAATATTAATATTCATAATAAAATTAATATTTTGTGGTTCATTAAACATTATCGGCTCAATTACAAAAACAGGTGAAACAAATTTAAATTAATTGCTGATAAACGCGCCTCTAGATAGCAATGATGGACGAAACCTCTCGGACGAATAGTGGAGATCGATTGGGATGAATATCGGATGTCACGAAATTGGTACTACGAGGACTAAAATGGGACGTCAGTTATTCGTCCCGTAGGACGAATTTTGGACGGGACCAAGATGGGCTCTATGGACCATGCTGGGACGTCCACTGCTTTACTTAAGTTTATTTCCCTGTATTTCACTTCCATTTTACCTATGTCCCTATATTTTAATTTCATTTATTGTCTATATTTCACTTATGGGTCATTCCATACGAAATCGACCAATGCTGTTTCTCGATAGTGGCGGATTTCTACCAAACTTTTTTTCGTGGTTTATCTACCTAAATTATAAAGATAGGTGGAGTTTGGCGGCATAATTTCAAAAATTTGAAAAGTTATGAATTTTTTAAATTTACCGCTTTTAGGCTTAATTTTGTGGACTTATTTTAATTTTGTTTTAATATCGCAACCGGAAATAACTGTTTACATATGAAAAATAGCAATCCTAGCTAAAACCGTCTGCTGGTTCCGAATTTGGTATCTATTTTGCTGTACCTGCTCAAGTTTTCAATGTAGACGTTCGATTGGGGGGTTGCACTCAACGTTATATTTACCAGGAGGTCCACCTTGAAATTTAATGAAACTTAAAACTTAACATCTCCTTATAGATAGAACAATTTCCATTAAATTTGGTTTTGGAGAAACATTTATTTCTATAAAAACTATTTTTTTGAATTGTTCCATTTTTCAACATTTGCATTGAACTCTTTTCCAGTAGCTCCTTAGGGGGTAGACCTAATCGTTCTATTTATAAAAAGCGTAAACCCGAAATTTAATAATATTTTAAGCTATGCATCGACTGGGAGATAGAAAAGCCTCCCTTAAATTTCATTTTAGAGAAATTATTATTTCTATCGTAACGGAATTTTTAAAATTTTATATTTTTTCACTTTTTCATAAGACTAAATATTAAGAGTTCATTATTGAAATTGAAATAAACATTTAATTTACAAAAAGGGTTGGTTACAAAATATTTTTAGTTTGAATTGTAAAAAAATTTGGTAAAAATAATATTAAAAAGTTAATGTATTTTATGTAATACGTTTAATCCTAATTTAGGAACAGTGATTTGACTTTGAACTTGAAATTCCGTGGGGATGAATGAAACTGATAAGCCATTCCCTACATTCTTCATCTGATTCCACAATAACACCAAAATATAGTGTATTGTCCAAAGTGGCGGCGACATACTGCCCAGGCGTAAAATAGAATTGTATGCCCGATGCTAGGTTATCATCAGAGACCTTAACTATAAAAAAACGATTCGTCACCTGAGATAGAGATATTTTTAATTTGGTTTTGCAAATTGGAATAATAGAGTGATGACAGTTAAACAAATCCAAAGGTGTGAGAATCTGGTTATCGACAATTTTCTGTAGACTGGCACAATTTTACGCCTGGGCAGTATGTCGCCGCCACTTTGGACAATAAACTATATTTTGGTGTTATTGTGGAATGAGATGAAGAATGTAGGGAATGGCTTATCAGTTTCGTTCATCCCCACGGAATTTCAAGTTCTTATAACTGGCCAAATAGAAAAGATGAACATTGGATTCCGGAAAGTGAAAAACTCTGCGAGGGTTCACGTCCAACAACGCATAGGGGAGGCATTATTACTTTTCTGACGAATGTATAAAAAAGTCAAAGCACTGTTCCTAAATTAGGATTAAACGTATTACATAAAATACATTAACGTTTTTAATATTATTTTTTGCCAAACTAAAAATATTTTGTAACCAACCCTTTTTGTGAATTAAATTTTTATTTCCATTTCAATAATGAACTCTTAATATTAAGTCTTATGAAAAAGTGAAAAAAATTAAAAATTTTAAAAATTCCGTTACGATAGAAATAATAATTTCTCTTACATGAAATTTAAGGGAGGCTTTTCTATCTCTCAGTCGATGCATAGCTTATGATATGATTAAATTCCGAGTTTACGCTTTTTTAAATAGAACGATAACGTCTACCCCCTAAGGAGCTACTGGAAAAGAGTTCAATGCAAATGTTGAAAATTCGAACATTTCAAAAAAATAGTTTTTATAGAAATAAATGTTTCTCCAAAACCAAATTTAATGCAAATTGTTCTATCTATAAGGAGATGTTAAGGTTTAAGTGTCTTTAAATTTCAAGGTGGACCTCCTGGTAAATATAACGTTGAGTGCAACCCCCCAATCGAGCGTCTACATTGAAAACTTGAGCAGATACAGCAAAATAGATACCAAATTCGGAACCAGCAGACGTTTTTAGCTAGGATTGCTATTTTTCATATGTAAGCAGTTATTTCCGGTTGCGATATTAAAACAAAATTAAAATAAGTCCGCAAAATTAAGCCTAAAAGCGGTAAATTTCAAAAATTCATAACTTTTCAAATTTTTGAAATTACGCCGCCAAAACTCCAGTGATCTTTAGAATTTAGGTAGATACATGTAAACCACGAAAAAAAGTTTGGTAGAAATCCGCCACTATCAAGCAACAACGTTGGTCGATTTCGTATGGAATGACCCTTAAAGTAAAATATATTGAAATAGGTTAAATTAAAGTAAGAAAAAAAAGATACACTTATTTTCCCATATCATCACCGATTGCCATTAACTCATTTGCCTGTACAGATTGCAATTTTGGTTTTTAAAAATATAAGATATCGTTTCCAGGACCAGTCAAAGATAGCACCACTAGCTACTACTAGTTTCCTTCTGCTACCTTTTCATATTAGTTTTAGGGTAATTCAACGGTCTACCCCTATAATTGTTTAACTAAAGCAGGATACACGACGTTAAAAAAATTGCGTTTGGATTTTTCATATAATTTTATTAAACATATTTAATAAAAAAATAAAATTGTTTTTCAACAAGCAAGGGTTAAGATATAGTATCATGTTGTCAAATATATATAAAAAATAAAATTTGAAACCACTGTGTAGTAAAGTTCAAACATTTAAGTCGTGTATACTACTTCATCAGAAAAAAAAATTATTTTGCCTGGAATTATTCATGTTTCGTTTCCTATATTTAACCTCTAGATTTTTTTAGTCTGGTAAACTTTTCCAAGACATTTTCCTCTAAAATTACATAAAATGATACTGCAGATGTAGGAAAACAATAATTTATCTAAAGAACACTATTATTGAATAACAAACTAATATTTAGGATAAACAATAATTTATCTTACTTACATTTCGGGTTCAACCAAGGATTGTGTCATTGTTTGAAAAAGCTTCGTAGCCTCCTCGTCAGCAATATCAATAAAATCTCCAAGTTTATCAGGTTGCTCCCATTTCACAAAGTCACCATCATCCTCAAAGGCATTAGTTATAGTTCTATATGTGACAATTACAAGTTAAAATATTTTCTATAAATTAGTAATAACTAAATATATTTGACTCAAGTAGAAGGAAAGTGAGGTTGACCCATCGATCCCAGGTTCAGGTTTAGGTTCGGGGTCGAGATCCGGGATTTAAGGGGTGAAATGGGGGTAAAATCATGGAAAACTCCATGTATTTATGATATTTCTCGCGACGATTTGTTTTCTCATATATCAACATATTATTTTCAGGCCAACTTGTTCATTTATCTCCGCTTATCGCGAAAGAAACTTGAACGTATATCTTATCACGTTTTATCGTACGGAATAAGTTGAAATGATGTAAAAATTAATAACCTAGACGGCGCGCGCGGATTACCCGGGGGACGCGGTTAATTTGAATTTAAGAGTGTTTTGACGTCATGGAATATTCGTTGTTAAAGTACAATGGAAATATTTTTAAACTTCATTTTAATATCATTGTAGTACGCTTGGCACTAGAACCTATCTCACGAGTATTTCTTAAAACGAATATCTCGATCGCGTTTTATCGTACGAAATAAGTTGAAATTATGTAAGTTGTATGATACTTAATAACCTAGGCGGGAAGATAGTGTTCGCGCGCGCGTGCGCGGATTACCTGGGAGGCGCGGATTGCCCGGGGAGCGCGGTTAATTTGAATTTAAAACATGGATTTCGTCTCCGAAATAATTCATGTACCCAAAATTGGACCGTAAGTTTTTTTCTTTTTAGGGGAAGCTCTATGGGAGTTTAACATTACAATAAAGCTAATAAGTCCAGTTTGGGGTACTTTTGGTTCGAAATGGGGTACATAGGGCCGAAAATGGTGACTTTGGTCGTTTTTAGGGTACTTTTGGTCTATTTTGGTCCATTTTTGGGTACATCAGAAAAGCAGTTGGAAAAACGAAGAGCCTTATTTTTTTTCCACCCATCCCCAAACTCTAAAAATTTATTGTAATAATTTATTTATCGCTTCCGTAGGTATAAAAACCACTTACCTATATTCTAATTTCGGTAAATTAAAAATAATTATTGTACTAAGTTACATTTAAAAGAACTATTTGTAACAATTCCAATATGTAAATATAGGTAAAAGGATTGAAAAAATACTTAAAGTAAGTGGTTTTACTGATAAACTCTAAAGGAATTTAACTTTAAAGGGTATCTTAGATTGTTTTTAATTTTATTAAAGGGATTTTATTTACGAACTAAATTAATATTTTCTTCAAACTTTCAATTCGCTTTTATTACTATTTAAATACGGTAAAATAGAATTCTAATACACAAATATAGTCAGAAAGATACTATCAAACACTAAAATTAAATGAAATGAAATTTGTGTGGATAAGATTTGTAAATATAATTTTGAAAATAATTACTTTCACGCTTTACTTAAGTCAAGCAATTGCATTTTTTTTAAATGAATGAAGTTAAACAATATAAAAATTGTAAATATTGTAAATACTTTTAGACAATAAAGAAATTAAGAAATATTTTAATTAAAATATCTTTTATTTTCTACAATAGTTATCTTTTATTACTATAAATATTCCAATATTAAATGGGAACCACGTATGCGTAACAATTTCAATATGTAAATATAGGTATAAAAATACTATAAAAAATACTATAAAAACCATTACCTATATTTTACATACGGTAAAATATAAATACATTTCCGATATGTAAATAGGTAGAATAACACTATGAAAAATTCCTTTTTCTACTTTTAATACGACAACACACAACTCTGATACGCAAATATATACAGAAAATATTTAAAAAAAAACTATTTTCCGATACACAAATATAGATAAAGAAATACTATAAAATGTAAAAAGGTAGAAAAATACTACACATTAACCATTATAAATTTAAGCTTACAACATCCTTCACGTATAGAGCATAACATATATGTTCAGAGTTAACTGGTTTCCTCGTTATCTTTATCTCATATGTTTTAAATAGCGTATGGAATAAGATAAGAATGTACTGAAATGGTGTATGTTAAAACCTCGTATAATAAAGAGTAAAACATAAGTTCAGAGTCGGCTTGATTACTAAAGCGAATAACACAGAGACGTTTCCGGTGTAGTCACGTAGGAAGATAAATACTACAACAATCTCTATACTCTACATTCAACATGTTAAAATATATTTCCGAAATGCCAATATAGGTAGTAAAATACTACAAAATCTCTATACTCTACCTTCAATACGTTAAATTACATTCCGATATGTAAATATAGCAGGAAAAATACTACAAAAGCCTCTTTTCTTGGCGTTCAATATGTTAAAATAGATTTCTGAAATGCAAATATAGGTAGTAAAAATGATATGCCTCCGATCGAATCGTTCATTTTTTTCTCTATTTATTTAAATATAAGTATTTAAATTAGAATTGCTTCTAGTCTTCGGCAGTCGATTAATTTTTATCCATGAATAAAATAAGCTCGGCTATATTTAAATAATATTTATTTAAATAACCAATAGTTGAATAAAAATTGTTAAATGTTTAAATAATCGAAAGTGAATAAGCCTATTATTTAAATAAAACAAACAATTATTTAAATAAGTACCACTTTTATTCAAATAAATGCTTGGTTAAGTAAAAAACATAATTAAATAAGTTAAAATGATATTCTTTTTACCAACGTTTTTTAAATAAATCGGAAAATTTGTGGATAATGAATAAACAATTCCGAACACTAATTGCTTCATTAAATTATGCATTTGTTCTTTAAACAATACCTGAATTTGAAATTATATAACATAATAAAAAAATAGTTTACATTTCAATACATTTGAAGAAGCGAGTGAAATAGTACAATGAGACGTGGCTATAACCATACAAAACCTTATTTTTATTATCTATATACAAATATACCACCATAAAACACAATCATTTATTTATTTATTTATTAATACAAATATCTGAAGTCACTCTTACTGTATGTTTAAAACAATAACAATGGATTTTATAAGTAAAATAAAATTTATTCACATATTTTATCCAGCATTTAACCCTAAACGGGTACCGTCCACAGATATCATTAAAATAGTGATTGCGGCACGGTGGATCAAAATAACATGACTTAGTGCTAAGCGAATCACACTTAATCTCCGGTTTTCCCATGAAGAGTTTCACATTTTTGTCTAAATCTTTCACTAAAATTTTATTTTAGCCTGTATGCGGAGACGTCTCGCGTTTACCCATCGCGTTCGGCTTACGGAAATCTGGTTATTCCTCAACTGTTTCCTTAAGTACCGAAAATCTAAGTACCTGCTTCGTCACGTTCATGTCTACTGGTGTTGCTTCTCCCATGATGCTGCTGCTACTGTTACTTTCACTCGATAGAAGGGAAAGAATGAATAAATTTAATGCGGATTCACTTGAGAGGACAATCGTTCCCTTGAAAACTTTCCAATTAAATTAATTAATTTATCACCAAATGGTGAAATCATGGCTTAAGTGGATTTCTTTTTAAAGAATATGAAGTATTTTAAATGGTTTCAATGTCTTCGTCAAATGGTGGAATCGCGGTAAGTTTACATATTTGTCAAAAAAAAAACTAAAAAAGTAATTGAAATTACTGTTAATTTTACTTGCAATAGTAAAATACTAAACCAAATGTATAATTTATATTTTATTTTATTTAATAAATTTAAACTATAATACTAAACTTTTTCAAAAAAAAACTTTTACAAACAAAATTTAAAATACACATTTTTAAAATTTAACTACACCAGCTCCAAGTCAGCTAGCGACTTTTTTAAGTAACTACTAACTACAATTAAAATCAAAGGATCTGCTATATTTTTCATGCTTTGAAAACAATTCATTAAAATCTCGAGTTTTTAAATATATGTAAAACACGAAGGAGCAGATCTTTTATCACAAATTTTCCAAAATTATATTTAATTTAGTTTATAATAATATATGGAACTCAAAAATTAAAAAACGAAAAATCAAAAAATTACTTACTTCAACCTTTCTCCCAGTTATTAGTTTCGTTTTAAACTTGGTTTACGTTTTAGTTTTACTTTGCTATTCTAGAAAATTCCTAAATTCCATTAGAGTTTATCAGTAAAACCACTTACTTTAAATATTTTTAATCCGTTCGGTCTAATAGTAGATTGCGCACCTATAATCCCTGATGTTTTCATTTAAATTCAAATTATAACGAATTGAAAGTTTGAAGAAAATAATAATTTAGTTTGTAAATGAAATCCTTTTATAGTACTCTGAAGGGCTCTTAATACGTTTTGAACTTCCAAAATAAATTAATGTACTAAGATACGTTTAAAAGAACCTTTTGTAACAATTCCAATATGTAAATATAGGTGAAAGGATTGAAAAATACTTAATTATCCACTCTAAAGTCCATTTTTCACTTATTAGTAAGTATTTCATACAAACTAACTTCTAAGTTTGAAAAAAAATGGATTATATAGTGAATAAAAAATCCTTTTAAAGTACTTTGAAGGACTCTTTATACGTTTTGAACTTCTAAAATAAATTAATGTACTAAGTTACGTTTAAAAGAACCTTTTGTAACAATAAATAACCGTGATAAATAGTAAAACCCACTTATTTTTCAATAAATACGTTTCAGATACACAAATTAAATAAATACAAGTATTTAAATAAGAATTGCTTAACTAAATTATGAATTTGTACTTTAAATAATACCTGAATTTGAAATTATATTAGAATAATTATATTGTTTAACGTCTTTCATTTTTAAAAATGTAGTAGAAAATGAAAGATATTTTAATTAAAACATTTCTTAATTTCTTTATTACAAAAAAATGGTTTACGTTTTAGTTTTACTTTGCTATTCTAGAAAATTCCAAAATTACTTTAGAGTTTATCAGTAAAACCACTTACTTTAATTATTTTTAATCCAATCGGTCTAATAGTAGATTACGCACCTATAATCCATGATGTTTCCACTTAAATTCAAATTATAACGAATTGAAAGTTTGAAGAAAATATTAATTTAGTTTGTAAATGAAATCCTTTTATAGTACTCTGAAGGGCTCTTAATACGTTTTGAATTTCCAAAATAAATTAATGTACTAAGTTACGTTTAAATGAACCTTTTGTAACAATTCCAATATATATATATATATATACAGGGTCTTTTTTTTTGCTCGGAAAAGTGTTTTTTTTTTCAAAAACTATTTATAGTACCGATTTCAAATTTGGAAGGTCAATTCTCTATACCGGGGGACATCAGTTTGAGAAATTTGAGCGTTTTCGGTAATGTTTTTCACCAATTTTGAAAAATTATTTTTCGACCACTAGGTGCGAGATAAAAAATTTCTATTATAAAGTTGTAGGCCGTCATCGAAAACCCTTAAAAATTGTTCACTCGACGAAAAACAACTTATTTATCAGTGAAAATTCGAGCTTGAAAAATTTACAAGTTGGTGAAGCCAAATTACGATTGTTTGAAACGATAATTGAAAAGGGAACAAGTCTAATACAAACGTAGTAGAGTTTTCACACTTGAAAAAATGTACACGTTTGGTTTTTAAATGCAGATATTTTATTCACATAAATTTTTACAAAACATTATCAATAATATCACCATTGGCTGCAACACAGTTTGTGCGCGGACAATTAAGTTCTCAAACGCTTTCTCTACCATTTCTGGTGTGACGTCTCGGCAAGCACTGATTATTCGTCTAATGAGTTCCTCCCTAGTTTCAATGGGCGTGGCGTATACCTTTGCTTTAACGAATCCCCAGAGAAAATAATCCAGCGGTGTTAGGTCAGGTGACCTTGCTGGCCAATGCACTGGACCATTTCTCCCTATCCACCTTTCAGGAAACTCGTTGTTGAGGTGCTCAGTTACTTGCCGGGAAAAATGCGGAGGGGCGCCATCTTGCTGAAACCACAACTGACGTCTTTCAGCCAATGGAAGGTCGTCGATTGCGTCACTCAGTTCGTTCTGTAGAAAATGTAAATACCTTTGGCCGTTGAGGTTCGTCGGCAGGAAAAAGGGACCAATCAAACGGTTTCCAACAAGTCCAACCCAAACATTGACCCGTTCAAATTGAACCTGGTGATGATATTCAAAACCCCAATGTGGGTTGATGTCAGACCAAAGATGGCTGTTTTGATGATTAAAGGGCCCATCTCTAGAAAATGACGCTTCGTCGGAGAACAAAACATGGCGCAAAAATTGTCTATCTTCTTGGACAGCATTTAGTAACCAGTTGCTAAATTCATAACGTCTTTGATGGTCTCCGTCAATTAGTCCTTGGTGGAGCGTAGCTCTGTATGGGTGATAGCGATTCTTACGAAGAATTTTCCACACACGATTTGCAGAACAACCCAAATCAGCAGCGGCGTTAGCGCAACTGTGACGAGGATATGCCACAAAGTACGCGAGTACATTGTTCTCGAAGTCTAAATCCGGTTGACCCAATCCGCGAAACCTAGGTTGCAAGTTACCAAATTGATTGAAATCGTGAATTGCTCGTCTTACTGTATTTACAGATGGTGCTCCATTTGGATGTCTTTCTGCGAAGATTTCAGTCACTCTTCTAAGGTTTTGCGCTGCTTCTCCATAGTAAATGGCAACTATCTCGGTACGCTCAGCTATTGAATAACGAGGCATTGTTCGAAATATTATCAAACACTGATAATAATCTCCCAAAGTTTTCCTTTAAATACCCAATGCATGTTTAGGATTGACCTATAGCCTCGTGTTTTTTAAATCCGGTCGTTTTTTTAACCAAAGTTTCAACTGGATTAGGTAATTCGGTTTCAATTATCGTTTCAAACAATCGTAATTTGGCTTCACCAACTTGTAAATTTTTCAAGCTCGAATTTTCACTGATAAATAAATTGTTTTTCGTCGAGTGAACAATTTTTAAGGGTTTTCGATGACGGCCTACAACTTTATAATAGAAATTTTTTATCTCGCACCTAGTGGTCGAAAAGTAATTTTTCAAAATTGGTGAAAAACATTACCGAAAACGCTCAAATTTCTCAAACTGATGTCCCCCGGTATAGAGAATTGACCTTCCAAATTTGAAATCGGTACTATAAATAGTTTTTGAAAAAAAAACACTTTTCCGAGCAAAAAAAAGACCCTGTATATAAAACCGTGATAAATAGTAAAACCCACTTATTTTCCAATAAATACATTTCAGACACACAAATTAATTAAATAAAAAAATTTAAATAAGAATTGCTTCACTAAATTATGCATTTGTACTTTAAATAATACCTGATTTTGAAATTATATTAGAATAATTATATTGTTAAACTTCTTTCATTTTTAAAAATGTAGTAGAAAATGAAAGATATTTTAATTAAAACATTTCTTAATTTCTGTATTACCTAAAAATATTTCCAATATTTACAAATTTTTATATTGTTTAACTTCTTTCATTTTTAAAAATGTAATTGCTTGACTTAAATAAAGCGTGAAATTTATTAGTTTCAAATGACATTTACAAATCTTATCAACTCTAAGGTCCATTTTTTCAGGTATTAGTAAGTATTTCATACAAACTAACTTCTAAAATATGGATTTAGTTCGTAAATAAAATTCTTTTAAATTAATTTGAAGGACTCTTTATACGTTTTGAACTTGAATAATATTAAAAACAATAATCTAAGATACCCTTTAAAGTTAAATTCCTTTAGAGTTTATCAGTAAAACCACTTACTTTAAGTATTTTTTCAATCCTTTTACCTATATTTACATATTGGAATTGTTACAAATGGTTCTTTTAAACGTAACTTAGTACATTAATTAAATATTTTTAATTTACCGAAATTAAAATATAGGTAAGGGGTTTTTATCTTATTTTACCTACGGAAGCGATAAATAAATTATAGCAATAAATTTTTAGAGTTTGGGGATGGGTGGAAAAAAAAATAAGGCTCTTCGTTTTTCCAACTGCTTTTCTGATGTACCCAAAAATGGACCAAAATAGACTAAAAGTACCCTAAAAACGACCAAAGTCACCATTTTCGGAGACGAAATCCATGTTTTAAATTCAAATTAACCGCGCTCCCCGGGCAATCCGCGCCTCTCAGGTAATCCTCGCACGCGCGCGCGAACACTATCTTCCCGCCTAGGTTATTAAGTATCATACAACTTACATAATTTCAACTTATTTCGTACGATAAAACGCGATCGAGATATTCGTTTTAAGAAATACTCGTGAGATAGGTTCAAGTGCCAAGCGTACTACAATGATATTAAAATGAAGTTAAAAAATATTTCCATTCTATTTTAACAACGAATATTCCATGACGTCAAAACACTCTTAAATTCATATTAACCGCGTCCCCCGGGTAATCTGCGCGCGCCGTCTAGGTTATTAATTTTTACATCATTTCAACTTATTCCGTACGATAAAACGTGATAAGATATACGTTCAAGTTTCTTTCGAGATACGCGGAGATAAATGAACAAGTTGGCCTGAAAATAATTTGTTGATATATGAGAAAACAAATCGTCGCGAGAAATATCATAAATACATTGACTTTTCGATGATTTTACCCCATTTCACCCCTTAAATCCCGGATCTCGATCCCGAACCTAAACCTGAACCTAGGATCGATGGGTCAACCTCACTTTCCTTCTACTGACTCACTCTCGATGAGCAACATGAACCTCTAATAGATTTTTAAGTATTTTGGAAAATTTCCATTTGGGTGGAGCTACTGCGTCACTTCCAGCTCCACTTCTCAATCCGAGCATATAAGCTTTACGTTCACTTGAAACGGTCTTTCAGCCCTTTCCATTGGTGGCTGCTTCCCAATCTTATATTATTAATGTAATTAGGAGAGGTTCAATATAAGCCTGACAACATTAAGGTTTCAGATTTGAGTCTTAGGGCTTAATATTTAACTCTAATTAACCTTTGGGTAATCTACTTTCTTTCCATCATTTAAAGTGAAAATTAAATTATAAAAATAATAAATAATTATCTCCCATAACTCTTTTTCGCGCGGATAACACTTCGAAGAGTTTTGGCTCTTTTCGTGCGGCTTTTCCGTACACTACACTTCTTACTACCCATTTTCGAATAGATTTGAAAAATATTAACGCCACAAAAATATTAGAATAGTTTAAAAATTCCAAAAAAATCTATCTCACTGTCGAGAATCGAGTGCAGAGAAAAAATGAGCGTTCAGCTGGAAATTAAATCTCTTTTTTTCTTCTGCATTCATTTACTCTAAAAAGGCATAGTTTTGTCGGTTTATTGAAAGCTTGAAACGAAAAAGAAAGTGGTGAAAATGTGAGCAAAAAAATTCCATGGGATGGAAAATTGAAAAAAACCCATTCCCATCGCCATCGTAAACCGGCCAATGTCAACTCAGTGGGTGATTTTCTAACAAAAGGCTATCTGCCAGACTGACCGACCATTTTCGGCTGTTTTAAGCATCCCTTTCACCTCTCTTTAACCTTCCATTTCCTCCCCCTTTTACGTTTTTAGCGAAATCTGGGAAAGATATCGTGAATTACTCATTAAACTTTTAAAGAGAGCATCTTAAAATAATTAAATTAAAAAAATATTAAAAAATCTATAATATGTAAAACTACCAGATCTAAGGCGTGCAATATCCAAATTTTTGATGTATAGAAAAGCAATTTATCTAGAACTAAATATATGACAACTGAAAATATCGGCTTTTACTTTAAGTTAATTAATTTTGAAACGAATTATAACTTAGTCCAAAGAATTATATCATGCCCTATATAGGTATGGTTCTTTAGAAGTCGGTAAAATCCGTCTCATTACGGAAAAATTAAGTGTTTGTAAGTTGTTTTCTTTGAAGTAGTACGACTCCAACATGAAATGGCCGTAACATTTTAACTAATTAGTATTTAATTTTACAAACTATTTAATTACATAGATGAGGTACAGACTTTCAATCAATCGTAGATTTATTATTATGTGGCCCGTGGTTTTTGTCCTAAACTAATTTAACTAGGGCGTCCAAAACCCAAACAGGTATTTTTGACAAAAACCTGAGCGGAACGAGCTAGCGACAATATAAATAATTCAAATATTGAACACACATTTAAAGAAATTAAGGTAATAACTTTTATTTTTATGACATACATATCATAGTAGTTTCAGCCTCTCCAGTTCTTTTTTTTTTAAAGCTAGCCTGGTCTTACTATTGACTTTCAAAAGTCGTTCTACGTTAAATCCGGAATCGAAAATTATGCCGTCCAATGTTTTTACGCGCGAAACGGCAACGTATGCCACGCCGAGAGCGAATTCTTTGGGTCCGAGATCAACAACTGCTTGCTCAAGTGTTAAGCTCTGGGAACGATGAATGCTGATTGCGTAAGCAAGTTGCAGTGGGAATTGCTTACGAGTACAAATGGCCGCCCCCTTTTTAAACGAAACGGTGACTGGTGGGATCGGTATCAGCTTATTGTATAACGACGGACCTGAGTATGTTGGAAAATTAACAAGCACACAAAGTGGCAACTCGTTTAAATACTCGCGAGTATCGGTGGAAATATAGATAATGTTAATGACTTTGCCTATAGTACCATTGCCAGCTTCCCTATCTCTCAATTAAAAAACACCTGGAAGGGATTCCCCACATCAATTACTGTTTTCGAGATATTGCGAAATTTCTGCGAATTATCAGAGCTCCCATCCCCCTCCACTTCTCTACAAAACTTACCCGTACAACTCGCTCCTATCCTCGCCGAGCGCCCCCCACCCTCTCGCTCTCTCTCTCTCTCTCGCAACCCGTGGCTCATACCATTCCTCTTTCTCTTCCGCCCCCCCCCCCTTCTTTGAAACTTACTAACGGACGACCGTTCCTATTCCCGTCCAAAAACCCCCATACCCTCTCGCTTTCTCTCTCTCTCGCCACCCGTGGCTCATACCATGCCTCTTTATCTTGCGCCCCCCCCCCTCCTTGAAACTTACTAACGGACGGACAAAACTTTCCCATTGAACTCGCTGCTAAGAGAGCTACGCTCGCTTCGCTCAAAAATCTTGAAAAAGCTCATTTTTTAAACATTTTCTCTTAAACGCCAGACTTGTGATTCTCGGAGTGTGAGAGAAGCCATATCGGAACAAAACTTAAATTATGCGCGATGAAGTTGCGCTCGAATATTTTACGTTACTTAAAAAAAAGACCCCTCACTCAAATCGTGACCTAAACACCCAGATGATATTCATCCAGGGTAGTCCGATCAAAAAATTATGACCAGGTTCGTACAAGACCCACGAAGAGCAATGTCTTTGCCACCCTCATGCAACCTGTTGGTCACCTATTACCCAACCAGATAAAAGAAACCGATTCCTTCACCTATCTGGGTATTTGAGACCGAAATCCGAAGAACCTTCGCCCACGTCCGCTTGTTAAGAAGTCAGAATAAAGAGAAGAAAAAGAGTATAAGAAGAAACCTGCAACGGCAGTCAAACCGTAGACGGGTTATAAAGAATGAAAAGGGAATTGTGGAAAGAATGTAATAAAACCGGTAAATAAGCAACCCCCATAGACTCAGGGTCAAAATCCGAAGAAGCCTGTAAACACTTTAAGAAGAATTATCAGAAAAAAAGGTGTTATCCCTCGCTATTGTCCGAGTAAAGGTTATAAACAGATCCTCACGATTATTATAAATTATTCCGCTTCGTATATATATACCGTTAGGATTATAGTATTTTTGTGGGTTTTTACCCTCGCCAATATCATTTGTGTCAGTGTTTTGTTTATTTAAAAGTTTAATTGTCACCAAATTAATTGTAGTATATTTGTGTTTGCCCCCCCCCCTTTTTAAACCATAAAATGCCTGAGAATTTCACTATTGGAACTGATCCCATGGAAAATAGTAAGAAATAATTTTGGTCAACGAGTGTATTATTTTAGGTTGAAATCGCCCGTTTATTGTATTCCAAATAAGAGGAAAATAGCGGTATAGTCAAGGTGGCCTAACCATCACGATAGTAAAGTTGAATTATACCCCTTGAAAGAAACGAATATTTGCTTTTTGCCCCCTTCCCTCCCCCACCCAAACTCCAGAATTTATTATCGCATCCATTCTACAGAATTTCCAATCACCATATATTTTATCCCTCCCCAAACTCCATAAGTTTATCGCTATATATTATAATATATCAATTACCATATTATCTCGTCCTCCCTTATTCCCCCAACCCTATCACTTCTAAACACGTAACTTGTCCTCCAGCTACGAAGAAGTTAGTTTCATTTGATCAGTATATCGAAGAGTCTTTTAAAAATGCGACGCGTATCAAAAGTGTAGCCTAAAACATTGTTGAACACTACCATTTCAATAACAAAACCAAAATGGTCAATGTGAAAACTTTCTATTGCATCCCAAAACGAAATCGGAACTCACAACATACCTATTGACCAAACTTATGGATTGTTATAAAGGAAGTAATCAGACCTTAATAATTTCGTATTAAAATATTATATTGTCTAATGAAATATTGTATGAAGCCTTCCAAACCGGATAAATGCGTCATGCTTTGATGAAGCACATCAAGAAATAATTCTACGGGCGTTAGATGTGGCTAGAAAAATAAACAGACGAAGCTGGATGAATACTCTCTTTGATACGGATGTTCTTGTTCTATTGGTGGGTTTCTTCGAACAAATACTACCAACCATGATTCGTAATAAGGATAGCATTAAAGTAAATGACATTTATTTTCAACTTGGACCACAAAGATCAAAGGCGTTGATTGGCTGGTATGTCTTTAAAGGCTGTGATAGCACTGGGTGTTTCACGACAAAACGCCTGAAATTAAATTTAAAAGCGTTTCTCGCAATTGACGAACATATTTTGGATGCTTTTTCACGCTTTGGAAGCGCTTCACAGCCTGTTTCAGACGATATCTTATCAACTTTATAAAAATCGGACCGTTAAAAATTCAGACTCTATCAAAGAATATAGTTGGGAAATGTTTTCAAAATTGGGTAAAGAAGGCAGAGAACTTCCACCAACAATCGCCACATTAGTTCCTAAATAAATTTAAAATTGCTTTCCTTAAGAAAAATTCCATAGCAGCTAGAGCCAGGCCTGTTTCCTAAACTTTTAATTTGGAAAAAGCAAATCGAATTTTTTTAAACTAAGATATAGACTGACTTTACAATGAAATGTGGAAAAAATTAAAATTTAATTATCTATCTAATAAATAAATGCTTGCATTTAAGAAGTTTTGGCCATTAAACAGGTAAGATTAAAATAAAGTGTGTTATTTATTTAAAAGAAAGTTTTACTCAAGGATGGATAAAAATTATCTTATTTCCAAATGTTATTACAGGGGACAAGACACGACCAACTTATACATTAATAATAAGAAGGACAACTATGAGAAAGACGCGATTTAGTTAGCAATTGTCATAATGCTGCTGTAATAAAACTAAAAATTAGCTTGAGAATACACCAATTGTGTTTTTATTTCCTGCTTACTTGAAAACTTGTGTGGATGGGTTAAGTTAGTTTTCTCGCATGTGCATAAGAGATTGATTTGTAATATGCTAAAAAGTGACTTTCTAATCAGAAGTGAAACGTTATGCTTGAGTGATCGGCACTTAGTAACGGTAGACCGTTTAACAAGTCAGCCCAGGCCGAAATATTAGTTCCACATCAGTGTATTAGAGTGGATAAACCTATACACCCTTAGAAGACACAGGTAGGCAAACTAATACAAAATCTGTTGAGGCTACGTGATTTATTGTCGTTTGATATATAAATTGCCATCCTAAGTTAAAGAGTGGATGTCGCCCACCATCAGGAGACCCGGGTAGGAAAACTGATATTAAAGCTGTTGAGCCCATGTGATTTCCTATTGTTTGATATATAATTCACCATCCTATGTTAGAGAGTGGGCACCGCCCACCCTCAGGATACGCGGGTTGGCAAACCAATACAAAAGCTGTTGAGGCCATTTGATTTCCTGTCGTTAGATAGACGGAAAGTATCAAAAATGAAATAGGTAAGCAAAACACGACAAAAGTAATTATTTTAAATTATTGAAATTAGAGGAAATATGATTTAAAGAAATTCTTAAACTGGGATTCAAATGTGTTTATTTTAGGAAATTTATATCAAACATTTGGGTAGTTTAGGCACCAAAAGTCATGCAAATTCGCAAATTCAAAAAAATACCCATTTTGCGGAAAATATGAAATCAGTTGAAGACGCGTCAGTGGCTCAGCGCGATGATTTCATCGCACTTTTTAGGGCGTATTACAATTTTCGTGGCGTACGATATCGTACCATTCGGTGACTCCCTTTAAGGGGGTTGGTCGGAGGGGGCGAAAATTAACGCCACTGCGTGCGCGTCAAAGAGTTCTATCGAATGAGTCCAAATCTCTGGACCAACTACACAAACTATACAAGTTCGCCAAGAAAGCGATAATATTATTTTGTGCCACACATAAACGACTTCGATAAGAAAGTGCCACACACTATTTTTTACTTCTGACCATACACGGTTTCGATAAGAAAGTGCCACACTTATTTGTTACTTCTGACCATATACGGTTTCGATAAGAAAGTGCCACACTTACTTATTACTTCTGACCATACAGGGTATCGATAAGATACTGCCATACTTATTTATAACTTCTGACCATACACGGTATCGATAACGAAGTGACACACTTATTTATTACTTCTGACCATACACGGTTTCGATAAGAAAGTGCCACACTTATTTATTACTTCTGACCATACACGGTTTCGATAAGAAAGTGCCACACTTATTTGTTACTTCTGACCATATACGGTTTCGATAAGATAGTGCCACACTTACTTATTACTTCTGACCATACAGGGTATCGATAAGATACTGCCATACTTATTTATAACTTCTGACCATACACGGTATCGATAACGAAGTGACACACTTATTTATTACTTCTGACCATACACGGTTTCGATAAGAAAGTGCCACACTTATTTATTACTTCTGACCATACACGGTTTCGATAAGAAAGTACCACACTTATTTATTATTTCCGACCACACAGAAAAATTGCCAAAATCCAGGCGGCGCCACCGTCGCGATGCGACGCGCTAGAACTAAATTCAACTTTCACCTAAGAAGAATCTATATCCGTTTGATTAATCCATGATAGATCCTTCTTAGGTGAAAGTTGAACATGGATCTATCACCTGCAGCTTTAGCCAGTGCAAGTTTTTATCATATAAATATTCTTGTTTTTTCTTTGAGTAAACAGTCAACAGGATAAAGAAAATCTGTACGCCCAGGAACTAGCATTTTTTAAAAATATTTTCGTTTAAAGAAGGCTAGTTCCGGGGCCATTGTTCAATGGTAAACGTTCATGCATAAATTTCATTGAGGAAGCCGTAACTTGGTTGGTATAGGCGTCAGTTTTGGAGGTTACGCAACTCTCTGGGTTCGAATCCCGGGGTCGCCAATAATAAAATTTATATTTATTATTTTTCGCAGCTCCATCTACCGTGTCGTCGCTTTTCCACGCCAAACAAACAAACAAACACTTAACGACATTCCCTCCATAGCAATAGTGTCACTTCGAATATATATTTGATTTGAAACTAAACAAGTTGGCAAGCCAAAATATACCTCTCCTCGGAAGAATGGTCCTTAGTGGTATTAATTTCTCGAGACGACCCTTAAAGATATCTCCGCAATTCAGAGTTATTTACTAAAAACGTAATCCCGGTTCAATCCCGCCCGCTATAAAATTTAATTTTAATTTAAATAATTGAGACGAAACAACCGAGTTTAATTTATTCCGAATATTATAAATTAAGTAGTTACAACAGCGAGTTAGACGTACTAAAACAATGTACAATTAAAGGGCTTCAAAAGTCGCATGATGACTTAGGCCTAAGGTGGTGCCTTGGGTATTAGCTATAGCTGGTTATTATTATTAATTGAATTTAACCCTATTTACAGAAAGAGTTTATCAGTTAAATATAATACGAAGCAAATTTTAATGAAAGAAATATCTACAGAGGGTATCTGTATTTTCTCACTTACGAAATACTTGCCACATCTTTGAAGCTCATTTCATTTCAACACTCGCCCTTGATGAAGATACCGTAGAATAGCTATATTCGATATCTGGTAGTGGACGACTCGTAGCCTTCCTGTTGACGTTGTGACACATACCGCATGAAAAAGACCAATGTCGTCCAATTTCCAATATCAAATAATGACTGGCACACCCAGGAAATCAATGACTGCATTAGGAATCGTATATATCCAAATATCCACACCAATAAATAATGTATTAACAAGAAACGAAAAACTTACCACCACAAAGCACCGAAAGCCACTTGACTAAACCACAGCTCGTATATCAATAAATGACCGTCGACGGAATAGTTAGTGCGACACCTTACCATTAACAAACAGGAATTTTCGACGTTATTATCATAAAACCGGATAAGCTAAACAATACAACGTACATACTTTAAATTATCCTCCAAAACTGGACATTTTCGTGGAAAAAAAATATTCTAAAAAACCAAAGATAAAAATATAAGATCAAAGAATAGACAAAAAACAACATTATTTCGATCAGTAAAAATAACATACGACCCTTCCTTTGCCTAAAACCAGGTACATATTATATTTAATAAAAGAGAATCCGAAAAAACTAAACCTACTGACAATTAAAGAGTGTAACAACGTCATTGAATAATATATTACAGATTTATAACACAACGTAAAAGGAATAAATAACACAGCGGCAACGAATCAAAGTCCTAAATCCGCGCTCCCGGTTCAATTCCCGACGAAATAAAAACAAGTTCACAAAAATTAAAAAACAAAGTTCAATAAAAAATATCCACAGATGTTATATACATCCGTTTAGTTACAAAACCCGCCTTATCATTATGGTTCCTTTACTTAAATATTTTCTCCAAGGAAGTCAATGGCTCGGTGGTGAACCATCCTCATGGTAAAAATGCGACCCAAGTTCAATTCCTGATCACGATCAAATTTTACATTAAATATTTAATTAAATATAAGATTAATATAAGATTAATATAATTTATAAATATAAGATTAATATAATTTATAAATATAAGATTAATATAAGATTAATATAATTTATAAATATTTAATTAAATATAAGATTAATATAATTTATAAATATTTAATTAAATATAAGATTAATATAATTTATAAATAATTAATTAAATATAAGATTAATATAATTTATAAATATTTAATTAAATATAATATTAATATAATTTATAAATATTTAATTAAATATAATATTAATATAATTTATAAATATTTAAAAGTATGTAGAATAAATTATAGTACCTAACGTTATAAATACGTAAAGGACCTTCGCCGAAGCTGTTTTTTAGAAAAACACCGTAGCTTAACAAGCGTTGGTGGCTGAGTGGTTGGAGTCCCAAAAGTGAATAAGAAGAAGTTGAAGAGAAAACGCCCATACAAACCAACAAACACAACACAACAAACATAAACACAACAGACTCAACAAAAACAAACTCAACAAACTCAACACCCACAACCGTCATAACATAAAATCAACATTCACACCCTACATATAAACATTACAAAAACGAAATATCCAATCAAACGGAGTTAAAACCGTCACGACGGTGAGCGTTGACGAAAAAACACCATCCAAACCAAACCCAACCGCCCGTTTATCCGTTAACGCTCACCGTCGCACGGTGGTTTTGCCAACCCTTCGACAGTCCTAGCAACTGCGAACGCGGAGATTTCAAGAAACTGCGTACGCAATGATTAACCTTTGCACGGAAAATGCGAACGCGTTCGCCGGACAGACAGACAGACCCACAGACACGGTGATTGTATAACCCCTCCTAGGGGACTTTGTCCCCTCGGAGAGGAAAAAATGAAAGAATAACAAACCATTTAACAATTTCATAATCAAATAAATTAAATGGATTAAGTTTCAGATATATAATATTTTTTTAAATAAAGATAAGATGAACGTAAACGCCCTCACACGGAGGGTGATACTGTAGAAGATGTAACTGAACAACGTATTGAAAATCGGCTGTTGAGCCTCTCTTTGGATATGGAAGCTTTACTGACAAAAGGTAGAAACAAAATAAGTAATGCCAAAATACGATCAATTTATAAAAAAAATTAATATCAGGTAATTAAAAGTAATCTAAAGATAATTTATATTTGAGGATAATTTTAGGTTATGGATAATAAACAAGTTGTAAATTTTTATCCAAACGCCGAGCTCTAATTTCATAATAGTAATAGTTCATTTACTTTCAATTTTTAACTCTTAATTATGATGAACCTTTCTCTGAGGTTCGACTTCGAAGAAACGATCAAGTTCGATCTCTAGTGGCCATGGAAAACGTTGTTGTTTTCGACGACGAACAATTATTCAATAGAATTGCTTATGCATTGCTTGCGTTGCGTTGTTGGACTTTTAAATTGTGATTGAACAGACTAAATAAATACGATTTATTTATGAGATCAGTGTGTTGGTAACAATAATTAGGTTTTAGTAATTTAGTTCATGTTCTTGCTAAATATATTTTTTACTTTAGTATTATTGTCCCTCCCGATTTAGTCCGGGATAGAGGTATGACAGCCATCTTTTTGCATGTAAAATAAAGTAAAACAGGTGTTCTCTTTCATCTTAGATAAAATCTGACAGTGATAACTCGTCTGGAATTGAATATCAAACTATTAATAAGCAAGCGTCGAATAAGACTACCAAACGATCTGAAACCGATGTTATGACACAATGGTATAAACAGCCGTTCAATATTCAATGGCTTAAGAATCCTGAATTGAAAACGTGGAGTGAAGAAGATAAAAACGACAAAAATGGTGTAAAGTGCAAGGTGTGTAATCTAAGTCTGAAAAATGCCAACAAGTCTGCGTTATTCACATATCAGGCTACAAAGAAACATATCAAGAACTTTGAGGTAAATGAATCTAGTAACTGTATGACAACATTGTTTTCAGCAAATCAAGAACCCAGAATCTCAGCCCTTGAAATTTTTTCTCTCTTCCCTCATTTCTTTAAGCAGATCGTCTTACAGAAGTCAAGAAGAAAATGTTTGATGACAATGACATAGCAAAATATCTAAGCATGAAAAGAACGAAATATTCGTACGTATTGCCGGATGGTTTTGCCAGAGAGTCAAAACATGATATCTTCACCATCTGTGAAAATCAACTTTTCTCAGATTCTGGCTTTTGTTGTATGATATTTTGACAAAGCAAGCTATAAGGCATAAAAATAGGAAATAAAGCAGCTGAAGGACTATACAGTTCAATGAAAAACCTGATCAATGTAACGAACAATCCCGTGCAAAACGTTTTTGAATTTGCCAATCAAAACTGTCATAAATGGAAGATTTCAGACTTACTAACGTTGTGACATACCTTTTCGTTTTGGGTTGTGTATCCCATTCGCTTACATTATGTGGAAATCATGCAAGCAATGTGTTTCCCTCTTGGCTTGAGGCTTTTCTCAAAAATGGTTGCTGCTATATTTCAATATGTTGTCCACGCACCGTGTCACAGCATCTTGAAACTTTCACAAACACGCGGGTTTGCCAAGGCCATGTGTAGCCCAGGCATCGTGAGCAATGGGATGCTTCATTGCTTTTAAAAAAAACTCAGTCTTCTACAAAGTTGATGGGGCTGGTTTGATTTGAGACAAGATGACGACTCCTGGAACGAAGCACATGCTGCTATTCTAAAAACTATGTCATCACCAAAATTGACCGAATGAATGTGGAATTTCAATCTGAAAACTTACGAATGCACTAAGTTTTTGCAAACGTTTCTGATGATTACCAAAGACAATGTTTATGACGATGATTTGAACTTAGTAGAAATGTCATAGATTAAACCACTAAAACCTAGATTACTAGATGATCCTCTGATAAACATATTGGCCCCAGATCTAAAAATCAATTGTTAGTACAAACTTGGGTGAAATAGAAGCTTCATTCCGCTTTCAAATTAGGAAGAGATTTCCACTTTATAACAGCACTGTGCTTACCCAATTAATAATTTTGGACGTTGAGGAGGCACTGTCTCCAAAGAGGGTAAAACCTATAATACCACTTGCGTCAAAATTTCCGACTATTATTTCAGAGGGATAACTCTATGATTTTCAAGACCAGTGGAAATCGTTGCTGCAATCAAAATATATTTTATAATATATGTGTAATAAGCCTACTCATTTTTGTGAAAAATGGTTAAGTTTGAGGATCATGACGGTGTTTTTAAATTTTGGCGATAAAGTCAATTTATGTGTGGTCTTTTGGTTTTTATCACATTTATCCGCTTTCTTCGAAAGAGTTTTGAACCAAGTCAATCAAGTGAAAGGTCCACTAACAAACAAACAAATAACATACTGAAACAGTCACCAATAGTCTTTAAGCAAAACGTTTTGTTATTCTAGGGACTAGTCAAAATATGGTATTTTAGGTGATTACCATAAGCGATAGATCGAGCGGCTAAAGAAAAAACAGGCTGATCAATCAATGACGCAAGTCTAAGTCAGTAGATACCTGCTACTTGCAAGAAAACGAAAATATATAGATAAATTTATGATTTTTATTGAATTTTAGTGCTTTCTTTTCTATCTTAAAGGTAACGATCTTCATCAAACTTAATTTTCACGCTTTATATTGGCTTTGGTTTTCAAATTTCCCGTGTCCTGGTTCGGGAAAATAAACCCGATACCCTTTCGGTCGCCAGCGAGACTTGCATTGAGAGGATTCGCGTACGAACGGTTTTCTCCTATACTTAAGGACCTAATAACCCATGTTCAACTGCCGCTCACATGGAAACCTTCACCAACTCATTTCATAAGGTTCTCACTTTAGTATTTACTACTTCCACTGAAATGTACTTACGCCCGACATCTTTGAAGAGCGCCTCTGAGCCCCTTCTACTCACAGTTGTTTAAAATACAAGCATTTCGACAGCTGCTGCCGGGTATGGGCTTGATGCTGAAGCGCCATCCATTTTCATTGGCAGTTGTTTCGGCCAGTGAGTTTCTAGACATTCCTTAGCGGATTCCGACTTCCATGACCACCATCCTCATGAGCATCTCACATCGGGCCCCTGAACCAAGCGTTTGGTTCATTCCACAGCGCCAGTTATGCGTAACAATTGACTGTCCAGGCTTCAGTCGAGCAAACCGGACTTCTCACCCATTTAAAGTTTGAGAAAGGGTCTTTTCGACCCCAAGGCCTTAAATCATTTGCTGGAGCGGATGAGACTGCAACCTTAGAAAGCCAGTTTTCAGAATGAAAACTTTGGAAAAATATAGCTACTAGATGGTTCGAGTAGTCTTTCGTACATGTTAGACTCCTTGGCCAGTGTTTCAAGATGGTCAGGTGGTTCATTCTACTCGCTGCTGACCACCTGAGCAAAGGCAGAAGAATGCCAGCAGAGATTGATTTCATTTCTAGTATTTTCATTTGTAAAAGAAACGGTTCAGATATGAACTAAATCTTAAGTATTTTCATATCTTTCAACTGTTTTTACCGCGATCAGAACCTCCTGTAAAGATCAATTTTAAAGTGTGATGAAATATATTGAAAAGCATATTATATTTTGAAAACTCACTCTCTTTCTGTCGTTTCTAACGGACTTATTGCACTCTAGTTCATCTGACTTTGTAACCTTCAATAGTTAATGATTATTATAGTTTGGTATATTTGGTTTTTTTTAAACGACATTTTTATTTATTCTTTAACTGCGCCTAGTCTGGTTTCATTTTGAAACGCACACGAATTGCCAAACATTAGATTTTAAGTGATCCACATTCATCATTGATCTATTTGGTCTTTTAAAATATCGGAGCCAAAGAGACACTTAACGTCCCAATATATATATATTTAATATTTTAATGCAGATGAGCAACGGTTTTTTAAGTTCTTGTTAACAATTTAAATATTAACTCTGAGCAATGTTTTCTGTATTATGTTTAAAGAGAAGAGGAAAAAAAAACTAAAACTGAACATCTCACTGCCTGAAATTGAAGTGGTTTTTCTAAAAGAAATTTCATAGTTATATAGAAACCGATATTTTGAAGCAAAATGCGTATTTATTTTGAAAGTGATTAAAATTTTAAAAACAAAGCAAAATCATTCAAGTACGCAGGAACGATACAAGCAATTCCAAGCGATTTTAATTAGACGTTGAGCAATATTGTGCACCTTTTGAAGTTAACAACAGCTCCAGTTCTGCTTACCAAAAGTTAACCACCTGGAAATCACATCGAAGTGCCTTAAAGTAAAAAGTAAAAAAATAGAACAATACAGAAACGGTTTAAAGGCTTAAAATATTGCATTTATTTTTTGGGTGGAGACTCTGTGTGCTTTAAGAGAAATAATAACAAAAAAACACACTTTTTATTATGTCGCGAGTGATATTGCTGTTCTTTATATTGTACAACTGAATCTGAGAAGGGAAGTATTTCGTAAGCAAATATAATTTCCTTTATTTATAAAAATGTATAATGTGTTGCTAAGTTTAACAACGAAACTTCTAAGTATAAAAAACTCAGTTTCACTTTGGTCGAAATAGTTTAAGTAAAGCTAGAACAATTTAGCCTACGGATTTTTTGAAAGCTGGAATGGTGACCTACACAATAACGCAGCAGTAAAAATATTCGGAACAAAAGTAGTATTTAATATAATATCGATAATATATTTCAAAATTTAGAGTTCGAAAGAAAACCCTTAATATCTGCCGAGAACACATTTGTGTGTTGTACGATCTTATCCATAAAACCTTTGAATTTAAAGACTCAAAATTCTATTTAGTTTTGATTTTTCGAAAAGTTGCTCTAATATGGTATTATCACTAACGATAAACTTTAAGTAAGGTCGTAGTAAAACCGTTACTGGTTTTTCGAGTGCTGAAATTGATGGGTTCTTTAGCATATAAAGCTTTACACAAACAAATATATTTGTTACAAATTTTAATTTTGCTTCTGTCGAGAGATATTTTAGTCTTTTTAAGAAATGTGCACACAATTCTCCGAAGTTAAAACAATTGCAAAATAAAATATTTTCCTGGACTTAAGAAAATTCAATATCATGTACAGTAGATTGCAGAAAGGTCCCTGCGCCCGTCCGAAGTTCGTGCAAAGGCTGGTGCAGTGAAGCTTAATTCTCCCAGGTCTTATTTACTGTTTTTTTTTCAATAACGATAACTGAAACTTAATCCATATATTTGATTATGAAATTTAAACTGTCTACCCTTACTAGGTGCCAATCAGTCAAGCATTACGTTTCACTTCTGATCAGAAAATCCCTTTATAGCATATTTCAAATCAGTCTCTTATGCATATGCGAGATAACTATCTTAACCCATCCACACAAGTTTTCAAATTAGCAACTAATAAAAACACAATTGGTGTATTCTCAAGCTAATTTTTAGTTTTATTACAGCAGCATTATGACAATTGCCAACTAAATCGCGTCTTTCTCATAGTTGTCCTTCTTATTATTAATGTATAAGTTGGTCGTGTCTTGTCCCCTGTAATAACATTTGGAAATAAGGTAATTTTTATCCATCCTTGAGTAAAACTTTCTTTTAAATAAATAACACACTTCGTATTAATCTTACCTGTTTAATTGCCAAAACTACTTAAATGCAAGCATTTTTTTATTAGATACATAATTAAATTTATTGTCAGTCTATATCTTAGTTTAAAAAAATCGATTTGCTTTTTTCAAATTAAAGGTTTATTAAATAGGCCTGGCTCTAGCTGCTATGGTATATTTTTCAAGGAAGCCAAATTTAAATTTTTAACCTGCGTTTTTAAAAACTTATTTTAATATTAAACCTCCATTTTTTCTCAAACTGAGCCACTACAATCTTAAATTTATATACTTGCAATTGTTTTTTTTTCAGTTATATTTAAAAAATAGGGATGATGGCTCTGTTCATTTTCTGGCTAAGCCTAATGAAAGTTGTCGGATCAACTCTTACGCCTTGGCTTACAAATAAAAGTCATTTGATGGCTTAGGTCTAAGATGGTGCCTTAGGCTTAAGACTAGCTGATGATTAATATTATTAAAAAAATCATACATGTTGAATTAAAAGTTCATTTTAAATATATTGTTTTGTAATTAGTTAACATAGTAGTCCATAAAGATACTTAAAGAAGACCACGTTTTATGCATTTATATCCAATAATGAATACTCTGATAAGCTTAAGTCAATCTAACAAAAGCTACTATTATAAAATATCTTTTGAATTTACGTTTTTGCCGAAATATGGTAATAATAAGGTTTGTAGCCTTGGCTTTTATACTTCTTTAAAAAAATCCTACGAAATATAGAATTTAAGCAACAATTTAAGAAATAGTCAAATATATAACAGTAGAGAAGGACTAAATATGAACGCTTTTATTTCCAAGATGGCCGCCAAGATGGACACCAAAATTTCGTTACTTAAATTAAAATTAGTCTAAATAGTTATTTCGTTTCTTAAATTTAAATTAATTTAAATAGTTATTTCGTTACTTAACTTTAATTAAATTTAAATAATTTTTTCATTACTTAACTTCCATTAAATTTAATTTAAATAATTATTGGTTATAAGTAGAGAAGGACTAAATATGAACGCTTTTATTTCCAAGATGGCCACCAAAACAACCCCCCCATCCCCCAAAAATATTTTCCAAAAACAAAATTTTTGTCCTTGGAAAAATGCGAAAAAACATATTTAAATCTCAAATTTCACCTTGAAGATGATCTTTGACCTCGACGCCTGACACCTGTCCATCACCTCTAAGCCTCGGTCTATCACCCCAACAAGTTTGGTCACGATCGGACAAGGTCGAACCGAGATATCGGCGGTAATATGTAACCCCACCAAATACTTCCACTTATTTACTTTTGGTGTCATTTTTTTCGTTTTTTCATTTTTTAGCCGTTTAAAATGCTAATTAGTTATTTGCGAGATGTGGAAACCTTCGCTTTATATCCTTGGCAACTTTTGGCCACACCCAATCACGTGATATCCAACTTACCCCTGTTGAAAATTAAACTTTATTTACTTTTTGGAAATAAATAAATAAACAATCAATACATAGTTTGCATCCCTACGTCATCAATGACGCAGTTCCAAGTATAGATATAAGAACCAAGAATAAATATTTAATTTGAGCTAGAATGAACGATTCTATGCCGCCATTTTGCCGGTGTAGATTTCTTAGTAAAACGGGGGGGTTAACAGTTTCAATCGTCTGTTTGCGGATTTTAATTATTTTCAAATGATTAAGAAATTAGTTTCACGTTAAAAATGGTTATCTGCCTGGTTAAAAATTGTTCGAGTAGTTCAATTACCAAGGGAGAGCGAAAATTGTTTATTTTATTCGATAGCGAAGGTAATTGTAAAAAGGATGACCGCAAAGGCCTAACTTTGATAAGCTTTGTCAACTTCTTTTCGTAGATATTTCTGTCGTAATTTGATATTTTATTTAAATAACCCGGCCTTAGAATCTTATCTGACTTTGTTTAGGACCCATTGAAAATTTTAAAGCATAAATCTAATTAGTTTTGTCGCTTTGACGAGATTACCAACAAAATGGCTACCTATTTAGTAGCTACGCGCGAAATGGTTTGAATTTTTGATCGCCCTCCCAGTTTCCTTGGAGACCATAGGCCCCTCCCTTCGGTGCAAACTATGTATACACATTTTAAAACAAATTACAATGGGGCTGGTCAATATCCGCCCGAGATATAGCCCCTTATGTATAACCCCGGTCGAAATAAAATACAATTTAGCTTACCCTGTCGAAATAAAATACATATTTTAAAACACAACAAATAGGTCTGATTGGTCAATATCCGCCCAATAACTTATGTTTTACCCCTGTTGAAATGAAACTTTATTTACTTTTGGAGATAAATAAATAATAAACAATCAATACATATTTTAAAAACACAACAAATTACAATGGGGCTGGTCAATATCCGCCCGAGATATAGCCAATTTTGTTTATAATAAATAAAATAAAATGTATTTACTTTTGGAGATACATTGTTTTTAACATTTGCAATACAAAGGTGTAATTTTATCAGGGAAATTGGTTTTCAATAGTACACTAATACATTCTAAAATAATATAATCAAATAAAACAATTATTTTAAAATAATAAATTAATTACATAAACAATCAACAAACATTTTAAAAACATTACAATGAACTTAATCGGGCGATTACCGCCAGAGATATAGTCGCTAATGTATTATGAAAAAATTCATTTTTTTAGCCATTCAAAAGTATAATGTTATCCACCTACAATAAAACGTATTACTTTACCAATATAAAAATAATTCTTACATTTTTGAAGATACAATGTTGTTTTTATTGATACTTTTACTAGTGTTCGCAATTGTTTATTCATTATCCACAAATTTTCCGATTTATTTTAAAAAAAGATGGGAAAAAATATCATTTTAACTTATTTATGATTTTACGCAACAAAGCTTTTATTTGAATAAAAGTGGTATTTATTTAAATAATTGGCTTATTCACTTTCAATTATTTAAACATTTTGCAATTTTTATTAAACTATTGGTTATTTAAATAAATATTGAAATATAGCCGAGCTTATTTTATTCATGGAAAAAAATTAATCGACTGCCGAACACTAACTTTTGCAACGCAAAAGACTATAATTTTACCCAAAGGGATGTCTGGTTAATTTTTAATAGTAAAATAATATATTCTAAAGTTGGAAAAACATTTTAAATTACATAATCAATAAGAATTCCAAAACCATTTATTTTAAATAAATAAAAAATAATTAACTTTTTTAAATTAAAAATAACAACATTGTAAAAAGAATTTTCTCTGACTATACACAGTGAACGAACGGCCGATTATTGGTGACTATATTAAAACAAAATTAAGTTTATTAATTTGAATTATTTTCAAAATTAAACATTACTTACATTGATTGATAATTTTAACTTTCTGCTGAAACACGTTACCAGAAACACGGTCTATGAAATTCTGCCGGATTGCGAGCTATATCTTTAAATTCATAAATTATAATTACCTCTAGGATATAACTGGTTCAACATTGTAACCTTGTAGAAGTAATTTGATACCCACCCCTTAATTATCGTTACGTGTAAACGTTATCAACTACAGTTACAGCCTTGTAAAACTAGTTTGGATTTTTCAACAATTGACTAATTATATCAATTAAACGCAAAAATGTTTATTAACATCTGGCATCATTGATCCTACTCTATTTTTCCCAACTTTCGCATCTCCGCGCCAGATTGAATTAATCAATAAAATTATAAACGCAGATCACGTTTTGCCAGGAGACATTCCACAGAGCCAGTGAGAAGAAAAAAACTGGTTGCTCTAACAAACGTTGTATATATTTAATGTGAATTAAAAAACGGTTTTTTTTCAAAAAATTCAATTTTATTTTGTATTGCTCTGTTGTTTATGTAACTTTTCTCTATATAATACAAGAAATATTTATAAAAAAAAAGATTTAATTCATTTTATACACAGTGTTTTTTTTAGATCGAGGATAAATACATACCGAACTATATTCCGATTCTATACAATCTGTATCTCTCGAACGTCTTCTATTTCCTCTTACACCACATATTATACAAATTAAATGTTGAGGAAAGATTAATAATGCATCCGATGGAATTCTCATTGATAAACAATTGCCTTGTCTAAACACAACAGGTTGGTAGTAAAATCGACATTGTTTATTCCAACAATAATATAGGAGTCCACCATAGGTTTCTAACGACTCAGTATATCCAAAACAATAAGGACAACAAATAAAACCATCTTTTTGTACTTTAACAGAACCTCTTTCTAACAAATTTTTGCAAGAACTCTCGTCCACTATATAAAATGAAGAAATAATTAAAAAAATATAATTAAAGAATATTAAAATTACTAAATAACATACTTTTATCTCCAAAATTGAATAAAAACTGTATTTCTTAATATTCAACTCTCTCGTTTACACGGCGAATATATTTCTAATGATTAAAGGTAAAATTCAAGTTTTTATACAAATGTTGTATGTGTAGATATTAGTATTTTCATAAATTAAAAAACCCGAAGATTTTAAGTTATATAAAAATAAGTCAAGGTAAAATCTTTTTCATAATATAGTATATTTAAAATCACCTTTAGAAATAATTAATCAAATAATTATGTTTCAAAAATAATTTATATTTTGTAATTATTTTCAACCTTATTAAACGATAATTATAATACAAATTTATCGTAAATACATGTACTTTTTATATATTAAAAAGGGTGTTCGTATCGTTGGAATGTGCTTTCCCCCATCAATACACAAACCTGCTAACCTTGAGGAATTTAATATTTTTCAAAATATAAGTTATTTGTTGAGTTGTATAATATCACTGTAAAACCTAATTGCGAGTAAATTTTTTTATTATATCACAGTTGAAATGGGAAAACGCAAAATGTCTCAAATGAAGTTATTTATGGGGAAACCAGAATTTAAATGCGATTCACTCGTTGATAATTCGTGTTATTTTGACATGCCATGTCTAAAACCCGCGTTTAAAAGTATGGAGGGATTTACCTTTAAGGAAAAATGTTGGATTTGTCAAGATCTATTTCTAGACAGGAGAATTTTTAAGCAACATTTAATGAACCATTTAACATGTAGTTTTTCGAATAAAACACTCACTAATAAAAGAGTGTGTGATTGTTTAAATTCAAAACACCAGAAATACACACTCGAAGATGAACTATTAGACGATCAAATTATTGATTATTTGAACGAGTTTAACGTAAAAAATCAAGAATGGTACGATGATTTAGTAATCGACGGTAAGATTCAACCTTCGAACTCAAATGTTGAACCAACTAGTAAAGAAGAAAGTATAGATTCGAATATTCTTAACATGGCTGAAGAAACGTTGAATTCTTTAATGGAGTCTAACCCTGTGCTTACAAACGATTTGAAAATGCCGAGCGATAATCAGCTGGAAGCACTTATTTATTTTGAAGAATATTGTAAAAATAATCAAATTTTAATCCCCAACAATGCGGAAACTTCTATTGAAGTATTGCAAAATCTTGAAAAAACTTGTAAAATGATTTAAAACATGTAAATAAATCTTTTTTCTATAAAATACACTGTTATTATTTTCCATAAGAGATGATAAAATAGCGCAATTGATTTGTGAGAGAATATTTTATCCATCAGTAGTAGAGTGTGAAGTATGTTTAACCAAGACTTTACCTAAAGTTTTGACATAATATACTATTTCTTGTTATTAAACAGAAATTTAAAGAAACGGAAAGAGGATGTCATGGGTTCGGTTCAACCAACTAACACAACTTAATGTTTATAATTTAATTTGTGTAAAATAATTAAATAAATATTTAACCAACAGTTAAAAAATGTTGGTATATATGATTATATATAGAATTTGTTAAAATAGAGTTAATATAATTTTATTACAAGAAAACAACAATGTATAAATACAATTCCGATTAAAAAATTAACTGGGTATATATGACCAATTCTTTCTAAATCAGATCATCCCTTCTATGATTGTTTGATGAATATAATTATTGATAAAATAAGTCTCTCCAAATTTAGTAATAAAAAAACTCAATAACGCATAATTTTTTTATTAACAATTGATAGCATCGACCCCACACAAAATTATTTAAAAGCTTTAAAAATTATAAATGTGAAGCATGAAATATTTCACTGAGTTTGTAAAAACTGGGATCAGTTTGAATTTTCTGAAATAAGTTGACAACAAAGATAAATCTAAGCGTAAATTAAACTTAAAATTAGGTAAATGAATATTGTAAGGTACCAGAATTTACGTACGTCTTATTATCTGGAATTTTTAGGCATCTTAACTACTATAAGCGTATTAAAACTTAATTTCATGTATTTGTCCGCGTGAAAAAATTTGCATTCGTGAACGTTTCTCTTCGTGTATTGAATAAACATAACAAATTAAGAATAAATCGTTCTTATTGTATCTTGGTCTGTTTATTGTATTTGTACGTTTTCTGGTTCAATAGGCTACAATAAGTTTTGAAGATGACATATGGAGTTATTTATCTCCCGTCTTTTAATGTAAACAACCTATATTATGTGTAAACTATGAAATACATTTATAATTACATTTATTATTACCACTATTATAATTTCTAGAGGGCTGTATTTTTAATTTGAATGGTTTCTTTATTAAGCGTACAGTCAATGGTTTTTATTGTTGCTTGCTTATGCTTCATTTTAATTATATTTATAATTAATTTAATTGGGTACAAATATTAAATAATGGAAAATTTCGTTACAAAAATGTATGTAGGTATATTGCATTTTTTAATACATACAGCCATCTATTATTATTTTACATTTTAGCGTATACGTCACAAGATTGGTTTAAAGACTTAGTTATTGGCAACAGCAAATATAATATATATAACTTAGATTAGTCAATTTATCATTTTCACAAGCACGTTGGTATTTTATAACGACAAAACGATCGTTAGGTTTCATGGAAAACGAAATAATGGGCGGGAATAATAGAACTGGCACGTGCTTTCCATAATGATGTTAGTGTGATGATTAAAAAAATAATTTTATTTAAAACCGGCACTCTATGAACAAATACCAAAAATTTTGATTTTATGGATTTTTGCCTATTTCATTACTTTTGACACATAACAGAATAAAATCTGTTGACGACAGTCGAACAAAATGAGTGCTGAACAAAATAAAGAATTGTGTAAGGAGAATGAATTGTTGTCACTACAGCATACAATTATAGAATTGAAAAAACAGAAACGAAAACTTCAAGCGGAATATATAGCAGAGAGAATACTCCTTGAAAGTTTGTTACCTTTCATACGAAAGGAACCTATCTAACGAATATTTGCAAAGGATTTCGGAAGAAAAAAGATTATTGAGTTAAGATGAATTATCCACCTGGGGCTTTTTTTGCCCTTTCTACGGTTTAATTGTTGAAAGACGGAAAGATTGTGATGTACCGTTAATAGTTCGCGGATATCAGATTCATTTGTGTCCATTTATTCTTGCCAAAAAATTTTTATTTATAATTTTTATTTCAAGGTGTAACGATAAAATATTTTTGTGTAACCTGTTTAAAATCGGGTTGTTAATGTAGTTTATATTACGTGGTCTGTTAGAAAAAACAAACCACATCGCTTTCTATACAAACTAGTTTCGCTTTGATTTTTGTTGGCGAATAATGACTTATAAAGAAAATAAGGAACCGTTTAAGGACTATGAACTGATTAAACATTTAAATAAAGAATTGAAAAATCTAAATCGAAGACTTGAAATGGATTTGATTGCACAAAGAATGAGATATTTTCAAAAAGAGCATAATTCTCACGAAATGCTTTTGGAAGGAGCCCCAAAAACTGGGTTCTTAAAGGCGATAGACGATTTAGTGGTTTTTATAGAGAGCGTGTTAAATGTTATTAACGATAGTTCCTTTATGTCAACAAAAAATTTTGTAAAATATTAATAAAAGTTTTAAATTTTAAATCAGAGTTTTTATTTTAGAGTGTGACAGCTAGAAGGATGTAAGATAATTTAAAAACAAATTATAACAATTTTTTACAAACATATTTAATTTCAGGTTCAGAGTTGAAAATTATTTTATAACATTGTATTATTCATTTTTGAGTTTTATGTTATAAATTTACATAATACTATTACATACTAAACAATCAGATAAAACAACCCTCATCAAGGCGGAGTTTCCCCAACTGTCTTAGCCGGCGGGCTATCTTAGCGTGAGGGAAAACGTTACGCGCACCAACTCCAGGGTATACCGGGAGAAAAAGCCTTACGATAAGGAAGAACGGTGAGAAACGCTCTCTATTAAAACATTCCTGCACGTTTTATTCGATCTAGCTAGAACTAAATTTACTGTGTTTTATAGCCGTTACGTTGAATTTCTAATTAACTCGGCAAAAATTGTGTATTTTGATCACAAAAAAGTGGATTTTTGGTACTATTTCTCTTGAAATTTAGGTCGGACAGTCGACTAGTTGTAACAGTATCAATTTTTCGGAAAGAGCCGATACATTTAAGCGATCATACAAAATAGTAAGAAATCAATTTCATTACACGAAACATCGTTAATTTGTTTGATTTATAATAGCGAGAAGCACTCTGTGATTTCGTAGAAATCTACGCTGCCTTTCGTATTTCACAGGATTATCAAGTGGAAGAAGATTTTTTGGATCAATTTATAGGTTATTGCCCATTTGACGTAAGGGAATTAATGGATCATTGTTTAAATGACGTACAATATTTAAAAAGTGTTTTCAGCTTGTAAATAAATAATGTATTCTCTGTCATCACATTTAAATAAATATTTATTAAAACAAAATTTAATAAATTTACTACTTAACAAATTTTATATTTTCGCAATAGTTTCAAGCTTTATAAAACAGTCGTACACGAATTGAGCACACTGTCACGAAAAACATTTCAAACTACCAATTTTGCATAGATTTTAGTCATTTACACCGTTCTCGAGGAAAACAAGTTAGACGAATGATAATGTCGCACAAAATTAACAATCTCGATTTTTTAAATGTATTTTTGTCTGTAAAAAAGTACAAACTTCCTTGCCTCAGCCAAAATGTTTAGTAAATATGAAATAAGCCAGCTTGATAAGGTTTAAAAAAAAATTTATTCAAAGTAATTTCAAATGTTTACAAACTTCTAAATAATTTCAATTTTTCATTATGTTGATAGCGTTGTGTAAAAAATTCGTTCAATTTTTCCTTGGATGTTAATCCTGTAGAAATTGGATTCGGGTGCTTTCAGTAATATCATCCGATGGAGTAACTTTTCAATAAATCTTTGCACATAAGGATTGAAATTATTTGTATAATTGTATATTTGATTGTCAGTTTTGCCGTTTATATAATTTACCAATTTCTTTGATGTTTGACGTTTTGTGACCTATCAAAACACTTGCTTGTAACTTGTATGGTGGTTCGTAAGGTTTATATATTCCACACACATTTTTTTAAAGTTTGAAACATTGGTTTTTTAACTTTGAAACATTTTTACTGTTTCATTTTCGGAGTTTTTCGGTAGTTAACTTTTCTTTTAGACACAATTATAAGTATTGAAAACATGTTCAAAAATAAAAGTCTTTCAAACTCATACTACCTTTTTTTATTATTCAACGTAATATTTTTAGTCTAAATTACAAACAATTTAATATTTATTTTATCTTTTGTTTTAATTTAAATGTTAACTAAATAATATTTTTATAGTACTCGATCGACCGATATTTTGCTAAAAAATTAATTATAAAATGCTACAAAATGGTTTAGATTTCTTTCGATCTAGACTGTTAATTAAATTATTAATTAAACAATAGACCAAAACCTTCTCGCTTAAGCTAGAATAGGGTTTTTGATTTGAACGATACTCGCACGGTATATTACCACAGTTCTGCTTTAAAACAAATTTACATCTCGGGTAATATTTTGCGTGTTCTTCGAAAGGAATATCGTTCTTTTTCCAGCATAGCAGCTTTCCATTGCAGGAGAAACATTTCACACAGTCTTTGAAATCTGTGTAGTAAAAACCGGCTTGTGCCAAATCTCTTACGTCTATGTGATCGATCGGGAAATTTTTAAACGATTGTATTCGTACCAATTCAGATCGCATTGGGCTTAAATTCCAAGGATTGTTCGTTATGCGTAGCACGGGAACATTTTCTGTAGATTCATCCTGAACAAATTTGCAATTCGGATACCGCTGTATATGAATTAGTAAAGGATGATCACCCTTTCTACAACTGCCAACTCGTTTACATTTAAAAAGGGTTGCCTTAAAATTTGAGTTGAAACTCTTTATCCTTTTACTTTCGAAATGCATTTTTTACGTATTTTACTGACTGTCAGTCATCGGAAAAGATTCGTTGATAAATGCTGGATGATTATAAAAATCAAGAAAAAGTTGCTGTAGTCACATGATGGTTAAATGTGACTGGCGTCTTCTAGCGGTATTTCCCAAAACTAAAGTTTTACAAAGATTTGTAATATTATAGGGCTGTTTAAATCAGCTACCTGTTTTTGAGCTAGTTCTTAATTATGCCATTTGTTTTCAAAACACCTGCCACCAAATACCTCATGTTCCGATAAAATCCGTAGTTATTCTTCAATAATTCGGTCTATTTGTTCGTTGCAAGCACTTATCTATTTACAAAAACATTACATAAATTTACCCAATATTTATTTTAATTAGATAATAAATGTATCGATATTATTCCCATTAATAATAATAATCACCTAAGTTAATACCTGAGGCACCACCCAATGGTAAATGAACTTACACTTAGTAAATTGAACTTAGTCAAAATTAAAAAACTAAACAAAATGATATTAATTACGCAATATCATTGGAATTTACCAAAAATTATTAAAATAAAAAATAACATTTGAATTTCTTAAAATTTATATAAATGTAGACAATGTTGTTTCTACTAAATTTATTTATTTCAATTAACCCAAGATACAAGCATTTACCAAAATGTATTCGAAAGTTTTCAATTTATTATCAAGTCAATCATAATAATTTCAGTTAATCCAATAATATAAGAACTTACCCAATTTAATTTGATTTAGCCGAAATGTATTCAAATTTACCCATTTTATATGAAATTGCCCATGGGTTTTTTCTTCAAATCACTAATAATATAGAATTTATCGCAACAAAAGATACATTAATTTGCGCTATTTTGCAAAAACGGTGCACAATTTCTTTCAAAAGAAATAGGATTGATTTACTCTGATGATAAAAATGTTGTCATTGTTCCATGTTATTTAATAGAACCAGTAAATCTTGAAATATAAAGACTTTATTCTAAAATAATTTAATATTATCTCACCTGGAATGACTCTAAAATTTAATAATCACATAATTTGCAAAATGTTCTTAAATATCAAACTGATGGACTGTTACTTTTAAATTGACAATTGCATACTACATTAAAACTAAAATTATGGAAATGTTTCCTAATGCGATATTCTACTATAATCTTCATAAATACCGAAAAAATAATGTAATTCATAGTATGTCAAATCTGTTATAATATATTTTACATTTTAAAATTCAAAGCCCATTTGATATATTATTATATTGAAAATGGTCTTTAAGCTTGGTGTATTTATCTAATAATGTTCTTTTGGCATGTAAATATTTTAACTAGGACACCATTATTAATATGTTAAATTTGCTATGATCAACTTTAAAGGATTATTTGTATAGTATGTGGTAAATCCAACTATCGGAATAAATTAAACTGATTGTAATACAATGCACATTAATCAAGGTGATGGTCAATAAATCCTATTGAATCACATAGAAGTGAATTGTGAACGTTCAATAACAGACCGTAAAAATAATACCTAATACCAAGGTGAACAAGCTCGGCAACATGATAACACCCAGTTTTACTACAGGTTCGATTGACTCCATTTTCATCACTTTTACCCACAGGTAAAACGACTAGAAGTTAATTACCTATCCATTAATAGTGTGGCCCCCGGCTAGAATGTGTTTTGCGATTCATATACTCTTCGCTCGGTTAAGTGGAACTTATTCTTGCCTGGTTTGAAATATTTTACTAATTCAAGCATTCAAAGTTTTAAATAACACTAAACATCGCGATAATTCTTATAAGATTTAATCATACGATTATTATATAATACATCCAAACATGCTTTTGTAGAAAATATAATAAACATTTCGTATAAATGTAAATTTTCTTGTCTTATGTGTACATTTAACAGTTTTGTAGGACTATGACGGAAATATTTGTCCAAAAAAAATAGATTTTTAAATAAAATTATAATTTTTCCAAATGTGGATCTTGGTACTGGAAAGGATATCTACAATTTCCACGTTAATTGTAGATTTTCTATATTATAGAACTAGAACGTCGTAAAGATCTTGTATTCGGAACGAAAATGGTTGTAATATAGTATATGTTAAAACCTTGAACCGTCAATTTGCTAATGTAATTTAAATCTTCAATGTTTGTAATAGAAATTAAAATAGTTGGTGGAAAGTTACCGTGCACATATAAAGAAAAATGATATTGGGTTTATAAGCGATTGTTCAATGATTTTTATACATCAAAAACAACAAAATCATAATCAATTCAAATTGAAATATTCAACAAAGGCTATTTTATTTAGAACATCAACCTAACATTTGTTTCAAAATATCAAACTTATTTTTTTTAAATTTCAATCTCAACTATTTGACAACAGATACAAATATTATTTACGGATAGAGGAATTTATAACATTGTTATTTAAATTGTTATAAACTAATTAATTTTTCTTTAATTAGAGCTCAAACTTATTTTTAATGAATCTTTTGATTATTTTTTCTATTAAATTTTTATTCTTATTTTTGTTTTTGGTTTAATTTTATTTTATTTTTTAATTAACTCAATATTAATTTAGTATATTTGTGTGTGCTGTCTTGTTTACCAACATATATAAACATCCTTTTTTTATCTGCAAAGTTCGTTTTGGTTAATATAAATTATAATTATTATTGAATATCTTCAATGAAAGTAAATGGTTGTTTTGAATTTTTTTAACAAATATTAAAAATAAAATTTAAATTAATTTTTAAAATATTTTTATAAATAGAATTCCTAACATATTTAACATTAGTTGAAAATGTAAAATTCGCTCGGCAAACATAAAAAACCGAATATTTAAATTTTAATAACTAACAGATGAAATCCGAAGCGCATTGTGAATTTAACAGAATTAATAATGGAACGTTAATAACGGTTTAAAATTAAAAAAATAATCGATTTAAATATCCTCTTTTTTTTAAGGAACATGCTTCTGCAATTAATATTTCTATTTTGAATTCTATGTACTTAACAGTTGAATTGTCTTTGTGTTTAAACTGAAATCCATAAATAAAACGGTTATATGACACAGGTTGTAGAACATGTCGTCTAATTAGTAAATAATAATTTAAGCTAAATTGTTCGAAATCTGATACCTTGGATTGAAAACAGAATATAATTAGTGTTAATTAATGTTTAGTTTTATCTTTTTATTAGAATAACGAAATCTAAGACCGTTGCGCCCGTACGTTCGAAAAAGCACACAAGTTCAACAAATTACGTTGCCTGTTTAAACACGTAAATAATTCCCTCTATATAAAAACATATACGATAAAATTAAATTGTTTTATAATTAACATTCGATAGTGTACCAGGTTACACTTATTTTTTATTAATATAAGATAAAAGTATTTTTGAGAAAATTCACTTTACTCTAGTGAAATCTTAATAATGATTCTTATATTTTTTATCTTAATTTATAATAAAAGCTTTTACAGATAATTGATTTATAGAAACTACGCTTACAATATAAAAATACAAAAATGATACTGTTTTTTATTTATTTTTACGTTTTTTAATAATTAAATTTAAAAACATTTTTATTTTCAAATCCAAATCCATTCCATTATTAGCAATGATGCTGTTGTTCAAATGTGTAGGGGAATTCAGCATAAAAACCGCTCTTTTAACAACGTAAACACATTACAACAGCATAAAATCAAATAATTTGTTAGTTAATATTTATCATTATATTTATTTAATATACTAATTAACAATTACAAGTTTTAGCCCGAATTTCAAACCTGATACCTAATTTCGTAGTAAAGAAATATCTTCTACGAATTCAGGTAAATATAACTATATTTATTTGTGTCCTTATAATTTGTTTTTTATATTTCTATATTTACAACCTTTAATTTTTTCATATTACTAATTATCTCTTAATTAAATAGGCTATTTTGTATATATTTTGAGATTGTTTTGTTAATCTTTATTGTTTATATAATTTAATTTGCAATTGTTTAAAAAATAATTTTATTGGTGTAAATTCTATTATCTTATTTATTGCAATATTCTGGTAACCAATACATTTAGTCTTTTGCGAAAGAAGTATTATTATTATTATTACTATTATTATCAATAGTTGTTAAGTATTATAAACGATTGTATCTTCAAAAAGTAAATTGTCAATAAGCTTTGTTTTTAAAAACATTCATTTTTATTTACAATTTTTTTCAAATTAGAGGATTTATTAATTGATATTTTATTAATATCTAGCGGTTGTTTGTAAAAAACAGTTTTTTCTTCTCACTGGCTCTGTTGAATGTCTCCTGGCGAAACGTGATCTGGGTTTATAATTTTATCGTTTTACCGCGGAGATGTGTTACAATGTATTTGACAAGATAAGGGCAAAATCGATTTTTATGAAGATTTTTGCGTTTGAAAGTGTGACAGTAAATTGTTGAAAAATCCAATCTAGTTTTACAAGGTTGTAATGAGTTGATAAATTCTACGCATGACGATAATTAGGGTGTGGTTATAAAATCAGTTTTACAAGGCTAATACAATAGAATGTTGAACCAGTTATATCCTAGAGGTAATTATAATTTATGAATTTAAAGATATCGCTCGCAATCCGGCAGAATTTCATAGAGCGTGTTTCTGGTAACGCTGTTCAACATAAAGTTAAAAAATTATCAATCAATGTAAGTAATGTTTAATTTTGAAAATAATTAAAATTATTAAACTTAATTTTGTTTTAATTTAGCCACCAATAAATACCCGTTCGTTCACTGTGTATAGACAGAGAAAATTCTATTTACAATGTTGCTATTTTTAATTTAAAAAAGTTAATTTTTTTTTATTTATTTTCAATAAATGGTTTTTGGAATTTTTATTGATTATGTAACTTAAAAATGATTTTCCAACTTAAGAATATATTATTTTACTATTAAAAATTAACCAGCCATCCATTTGTGTAAAATTATAGTCTTTCGAGTTGCAAAAGTTAGTGTTCGGCAGTCGATTAATCCATGAATAAAATAAGCTCGGCTATATTTCAATATTTATTTAAATAACTAATAGTTTAATATAAATTGCAAAATGTTTAAATAATTGAAAGTGAATAAGCCTATTATTTAAATAAAACAAACAATTACTTAAATAAATACCGCTTTTATTCATTGTAATTTGTTGTGTTTTTTAAAATATGTATTGATTGTTTATTATGTCGTTATTGTATTATTTATTTATCTCCAAAAGTAAATAAAGTTTCATTTCAACAGGGGTAAAACATAAGTTATTGGTCGGATATTGACCAATCAGGCCTATTGCAATTTGTTGTGTTTTAAAATATGTATTTTATTTCGACCGGGGTTATACATAAGGGGCTATATCTCGGGCGGATATTGACCAGCCCCATTGTAATTTGTTTTAAAATGTGTATACATAGTTTGCACCGAAGGGAGGGGCCTATGGTCTCCAAGGAAACTGGGAGGGCGATCAAAAATTCAAAACATTTCGCGCGTAGCTACTAAATAGGTAGCCATTTTGTTGGTAATCTCGTCAAAGCGACAAAACTAATTAGATTTATGCTTTAAAATTTTAAATGGGTCCTAAACAAAGTCAGATAAGATTCTAAGGCCAGGTTATTTAAATAAAATATCAAATTACGACAGAAATATCTACGAAAAGAAGTTGACAAAGCTTATCAAAGTTAGGCCTTTGCGGTCATCCTTTTTACAATTACCTTCGCTATCGAATAAAATAAACAATTTTCGCTCTCCCTTGGTAATTGAACTACTCGAACAATTTTTAACCAGGCAGATAACCATTTTTAACGTGAAACTAATTTCTTAATCATTTGAAAATAATTAAAATCCGCAAACAGACGATTGAAACTGTTAACCCCCCCGTTTTACTAAGAAATCTACACCGGCAAAATGGCGGCATAGAATCGTTCAATCTAGCTCAAATTAAATATTTATTCTTGGTTCTTATATCTATACTTGGAACTGCGTCATTGATGACGTAGGGATGCAAACTATGTATTGATTGTTTATTTATTTATTTCCAAAAAGTAAATAAAGTTTAATTTTGGATATCACGTGATTGGGTGTGGCCAAAAGTTGCCAAGGATATAAAACGAAGGTTTCCCCATCTCGCAAATAACTAAATAGCATTTTAAATGGCGAAAAAACGAAAACACGAAAAAAATGACACCAAAAGTAAATAAGTGGAAGTATTTGGTGGGGTCACATATTACCGCCGATATCTCGGTTCGACATTGTCCGATCGTGACCAAACTTGTTGGGGTGATAGACCGAGGCTTAGTGGTTGTGGACAGGTGTCAGGCGTCGAGGTCAAAGATCATCTTCAAGGTGAAATTGAAAACAAAAATATGACTTTTTCCAAGGACAAAAATTTTGTTTTTGGAAAATATTTTGGGGGGATGGGGGGGTTGTTTTGGTGGCCATCTTGGAAATAAAAGCGTTCATATTTAGTCCTTCTCTACTTATAACCAATAATTATTTAAATTAAATTTAATGGAAGTTAAGTAATGAAAAAATTATTTAAATTTAATTAAAGTTAAGTAACGAAATAACTATTTAAATTAATTTAAATTTAAGAAACGAAATAACTATTTAGATTAATTTTAATTTAAGTAACGAAATTTTAACAAAAACATTTAATACTGTTACAAACTCAAACCCTTTCACTATAATTTATTTTTGAAGGATATTTTTACATATAAAGTTATAATACTCTACATTTACATATATAGTTAATATTTAACCTATAAACTATCCTAGTTTAAAATTACGTTATCTTCCGAGGAAATTTCAATGTCTCTTTTGTTTTGACAAGAATCACTGCAACCACGAAGGTCGGTGCACCCATAATTGTTCTTGTTACACCCGCATGCTCTAATTTTAAAAGTCTGGTTGCAATTTCATTTTTTTAGTTCTAATAAAGCTTCAGGCGCGGGCAGGGTTTCAAGCAGTTTCTGTAATTAAGTGTAATAATTGTGAAACTAATAGTGTAGGATGCCAAAAGCGGGCGGGCATCTTACAAGGAAAGTACCCGAGGTGTTTATTGCCGATTTTGTTCAAAGTCGTTCGTAATGTAGACCTATATGAAATATGAAATTTCCGAAAAGGAGACGTTGCACTACCCATTCGATTTGCTATGGCAACCGAAAATGTTTTTGATCACTTAAAACAATAAAATCTCCATTTAAAAAAGCATGGGATTTTCTCGGTTTCACAGGGTCCTAGCTACCAAAATTTTTAAAAATTTTAAAAATCACGAAATGTGTAATTTGGACCACATTTGGGTAAATTGAAACATTTTTAGGGTAAATTTGTAACAAATTTTTGGTAAAATAAGCAAAAAATCTTATTTTGGTTGTAAGTGGTCAAAAAAATTTTCGGTTGCCAGATAAACAGGTATCTTAATACTCAAAATACTGAAAAATGAATATTCCCAGCAAACACAAATCGTCCCTGGGACGTCCCAGCATGGTCCTTAGAGCCCAGCTTGGTCCCGTCCACAATTCATCCTACGGGACGAATAACGGGCGTCCCATTTTAGTCCTCGTAGAACCAATTTCGTGACATCCGATATTCAGCCCAATCAACGTCGCATGGATCTCCACTATTCGTCCGAAATGTTTCGTACATCAATGCTATCTAGAGGTGCGTTTATCAGCAATTAATTTTAATTTTTTTCACCTGTATTTGTATTTGAGCTGATAATGATTAATGAACCACAAATATTAATTTTATTAAGAATATTATTATTTAAATTTACGAGTTTATTTAACGTGAATTAATGAAATTACGTGTTAAATCAAAACTACTTAATTATTTAATTAATTTTTTCTGTTCTTAATTTTAAATTTTTTTATATTATTATTTTCTTAATTTTTATTTCCATTATTTTCATTTGATTAATTATTTCTACAATCACAGCCAATTACTGCGAAAAATCTGATCTAAGTTGGCCAAGCTAAATTCCTTTTAAAATATCTGGTAGCCCAGTTTGTAGTTTCTTTTGTACGACGCCATTACTCGATAGTTTGGAATCGGTCACCATAAAGTACATAATGCGTTCTACACAAAAGTTTAAGATTATAACATAGTAATCTCTAGTATTGCTGATAATATATCATAAGAGTAAGTATTTTATTAAAAACTGTTAGATTTTTTTAATGATTTTAACTCGATTTTTTTAATGTGTCTTTTACAGAGGTAGGAAGAAAATATGTTTGATCAAAGTCTATTCATTTTGGACCTGTACATGTTTCAATTTAACTTTTTAAGGGATTTTTTAACAATAGGTACTTTTGTTTTTTTGTGTTTTGTTTTTTTGGTTTGCTATTTGTCAAGGATTACAGTAATGCAAAAAGTTTTAACCGCAAGTTATTATTTAAAAAGATATGTTCAATGTAAAATTGCTACTTGCTAGCAATTTTTACAACGGAAAATACGACATATTTCGAGATTTCTGTATGTGTTGTATGAGGTAGGACTGTTGACGAGGACGATTCTTTAAATTACTAGATATTAATACTTTTTGGATAAAGTAGGACTGATGACGAAAAAGAAAAAGGCTGAAATGCAAAACAGTACTAACTTTTAAGGGTTGGGGATTTTTCCCGTATTTCAACGCATTTTAGCCTTTTTATAACCATACTATGTCATATTATATGTCGTCTGTGTGATGTTGACTTATACAATGTCGAATGTATTCTAAGTATTGGCGCCTGACGGCGCCGCGCACTCACTTCGCTCGAGCGCTGGGGGCGCGCGGCGCCTCCCCAACCCCATTCTAAAAAAAGCTATGGGCCATCTATAACGCAACCTAGAGGACAGCACCAAGCCTGACGCATCAAGTATCGTCAACCCGATATTAATCCAACCTAATAATATAAATAACCTAACCCATTATCCCCGCCAAAACCCCTAAAATGCATTGAAATACGGCGAAAATACCTGAAATAAAAAAGTAAGTTAGTATGTTTTGCATTTCCACATTTTCTTTTTCGTTATCAGCGCCACGTTATCCACAACGCATTCAAATCTAGGAATTTAAAGAATCGTCCTAGGGAAAATTCACTGTAAAAGACCAATGTTTAAAAAGGCATATCTTTGTTAATATTCATTTTCGCCAAAATAAAATGAAAATTAAAGTAATCCCCATCTTGCCCTCTATCCAAAAAAAATATATAAAAAATCGGGTGGGGGGCAGCTATTCTCAGAGATGGGCAAAAACCAATTTTCAGAGCTCACACTCCTCTCTTTAGAGTCAGATGTTGGAGCTCGCACTCCCGCTCTTCTCTTTTTTTTCTCAGAAGCTTGAGCTCGCGCTCGCACTCTTCTCTTTTTTTGGCGGAAGCTTAAGCTCGCGCTCGCGCTCTTCTCTTTATATGGCGGAAGTTTGAGCTCGCGCTCGCGCTCTTCTCTTTATATGGCGTAAGTTTGAGCTCGCGCTCGCGCTCTTCTCTTTTTATGGCGGAAGCTCGCGCTCGCACTCGCGCTCTTCTCTTTTTATGGTGAAAGCTTGAGCTCGCGCTCTTCTCATTTTTTTGCAGTACCTCGCGCTCTTCTCGTTTTTTTGCAGTACCTCGCGCTCTTCTATTTTTTTAGCAACAGTTGCTTATATTGCTTGCACCACTGATGGGGATAAATAAATAACAGTGTTAGAGACTTTAACGATTTTTATCACAAACTTTTATCACATATTAAAAGAACTTTAACTAAAAACATAAGAAAGGTTAACTTAACCTATCCACACGAGGCTTTTGGACCATATTTATCCATTATCAACGGTTTAATATACCAAATTTAAAAACTTCAATACTGAAATGGTTAAAGCTAAGTGTTAAAGTTCTGGTGAATCATCTGAGGAAGATAGTAGTAAAAATTGGTTGAAGTGTGTGAAAATATCACAACTTTAATAGAATCGTTGTATAATGTAAGATCTCTTGTGATCACAATTCGCGTGACTCTTCCCATATTTGGGAAATTCCAAAAGATAATTTAGTACCTTGGGCATCCTTTATTGTTAGATAACCCTGAAAACATGTCACGGGTTACTTTTGTCGAAAATCCCGATTCTGAGATTTCGTGAAGTTCCGTTCAGTAGTTTGCTAGTTACGCCGTGGTAATTTTTGTGAAATTACCTTCACCCCTAATTTTGAGGGATCGATTTTATAACGAAATGTTTTATTAAAAAAAAGGCGTACGGTAAAAAAGAGTGTAAAAATATAAACTACTCGTTGTTCATCCACATTAAGAGAAAAATATTTAATACCCGTACGCTTTTCTTTAATCAAATTTGGCTAAGAAATCGCTCCCTCGATATAAGGGGTCAAACTAATTTCACCAAAAATGACCATGGCGTAAGTACCAAACTACTGGACGGATCTCCACGAAAATTCCAGTGACAGGTTTTAAGGGTTATCGAAACATAAAGAGTGCCGAAGGTAGTAAAACCGTGGAATTACCCATTTCTATAACATAGTTAACAATGTTTTTTTACAGTGTTAGGTACTTTAACTAGTTTTTATCACAAATTTTCAAATAAAAAATATATAACTGTACTTGTAACACAAACAATGAGGTAGATAATAAATCAATTAATTATAGTTGACTCAAAATGCTCTCTACATAAAATTATCTGTTCAATGGTATCCGGTTTTAGCTTAGCTCTTCGGGCTCTTTTCAGTGCACCTGCAACGCTGAACAGCCGTTCCACGTCGCCTGATGACGCAGGCATTGCTAGTAAAATTTTAGCTAGTTGGCTCAATCTTGGAAACCGTTCAGAGTTGCTGTTCCAGAATGAAATTGAGGATTCATCATTTGAAATCCCTTCCTTAAAGTAGCGTCCCATTTCTTCACTTATACTTTCAGAGCATTTGTGTGTGGATTGTGGGATAACACTTTGAAGGAACTTCTCATAATTTGCTAAACAAATATAATAATTAGCTTGAGAAATCAACAGAAAATGGAAAACATACTTAGCTTAACTTCATTTCCATCTGAGAGTGGTTCATCATGGCCTAGATTAAAGTTACAATCCATTTCCTCTAGCTCAAGCTCATCCACCTCGGGAAAGAACTTATTTACTTGCATTTCCAAACATTGTTTGGCAAATTCCTCATTAGGCATTGATAAATCTTTTGCACTTTGATCTAGAAAAAATTCTAAAGTTAGTTACGAGAAATAGCAGAATTTCGAAAGTATATTTATCTATTACTATTGCACAAGTTTAGTTTGATTCTAGGATTAAGCAGCGTTGCTGCCACAAAACTATCGTCTTCAAAATATTTTACAAAATATTTTCTTAGATTTTTAAGCAGTGCTGATTTTAATTTTGAAAATGTGCCTACAGCAGCTGCGTTTATGCTGTGATGAGCAAAGGCCACTGTTGAAAGCGCAATTGGTGATGTTGCCTTTTTATTTGCTTGAATTAGGTCCGTCGCTTCTGCAAACGGTCGTAACAAATTTAAAAGCTTCGATATTAGTCCCCTAAATACACGTACAATGATGACCAAATAAAATAGTACAACACATTTAAAACCTTTATACATACTTAGTTAAATTTTTGGGTATTTCTATTTTTAATTCCTTCTGACTATTCGCTTCTAGTAAGACTTGCTGTAATCCAAGAAAAACCTCTCCCTAATATGAATATTAAACTATAAATCATAACCACGCATTATATGATAGTCTCAATAAGAATTTACTTCTCTGATTCTATTTAAAGCCAAATATACTGAGTTCCATCTGGTTACAACAGGAAGGACTAGGTCTTTTCCAGCTTTTTTCTTAAGCTGACTTGTGTAGTAGGTCGATCGTCTGAAGAAATTTATGATCTTTGTGACATAAGATATGATTCTTGACGCTGCCTCATCCTCTTCGATAGAATGGTTTACTGCTAGTTGTAAAGAATGGGCCATGCACCAAATTCTCTCCCAACTGAGTATGATGTTATTGATTTGCTTTTCATCCAGCTCTTAAAAATTAAAACGTAATTTAGCTTTTAATCACGAAACTACCTTTAACTTACCGTCTAATTCTTCTATATCGTCTGTATCAATATTAATGTTGTCTAAATCTATCCACTCATTGTTGGCATCCAATTCTTCATCTTCGGAACTGTTATCCAATAATTGCACTCTTTGTTTAACCGGCATATAATGCTCGTTAAACTGTTCTTGTGAACTGAAAGCCTTCGTTATATTCGACGCATTATCTGCCATTATCTTTCCTATCTTCAGAATCCTTTCATTAGATTACTTAGATTTAACCAAAGATAGAAAAAAGTACTACCTGTTGAGGATGAATATTTAGGGATTTTAGAGCTTCTACGACCTTTCCCCTTATATTCTCACCGGTGTGGCGCTCTGAAAAATGGCTCATCGAGATGGTTTTGGACTCCAATCTCCATTTTCCTAAGGAAAATGTTCAATTAAGAGAAGAAAAATGTAGTTAGATAATTCAAAAACCTAGCTTACCGCCTGTAGTATCTATGTAATGGACCCTAATACCAATAATCCCTTCTCGAGCCCTCGTACTCCATATATCTAAGGTCAAATGTATCGCCCCTTCATCAATTTTGCCAAGTTTTAACATAACATTAGGTAACACATTATTTTTCACTGCTTTCATTAAGTCCCTTCCAATCGTCCTACGAGATAAGGTCTGGATATCTGGGTTTAGTTCTTTCATAAAATATTTAAATCCTGGTGCTATATATTAGAAAATGTATCGGATACATCATGCATTCGAATTTTGTGAAGTAGTTAAAGTCTAAGGTAAATATTACATTCAAATAAACGCAAAGGTAATCCTTCTAGTACTATGAGTACTAGAACAGCTTTTCTATATTTCTTTTGGATCCAAGGCGTGCATTTCTTCTTTTTGGTCTTGTGTGACTCTAAAGCAACCTTAGAAATTCCCATTTGATTAGACTCTTTTGGGAAAAAAATTTCTATGGTTTTTGGAGCGTCAGTAGTACAAATTGAAGCAAAAGCAGTTGGAGAGCTATTAGATTGCCGTGGGTTAGATACTCCTTTTATTCCGTGAAGTTTCTAAATGAAAGATAGTATTATACGTTAGAAGCATAGCTTGGGTAAGTTCTACAAGACTAACAATGCGGCATGCCATACTATAGAAATTCGAATAAAAACTTACCAAATGTCTACGGAAATTGTAGGAATTATTTCCTTCTGAACCCGTTATTTCTTTCGAACAAAACTTGCAGTATAAAATAATAGTTTTATCTCTGTGACCTGCATAATCAAAGTATTCTCCAACAGATTGAAATAATGCAGATTTGGCAAATTTATAATTGGGTGGCACTGTCAATTTGGACCATTTGGGTTTAGGAGTTGGACTTGGACAAGGATTTTGACTTTCAGTCAATTGACTCGAGTCTTGGTTTAAATCTAAATCACTGTCGGCACTTCCCAGACGTTGATTACGCTGATTTTCATCCTTCTCCGGGTTCTCCAACTTCTCCATGATTTACAATTTATTACTTGTGAGTTGTGACTTTCAATTCACTATTCAAGTGCTAAGAAAAAAAAATAGGACATTATAAAACTTTTACACAAAAAGCTCATTCATTTGATTTAGTAAATTATTGATAATGAATCTTACCCAGGCTGGAGTGGAGGCTTGCTGGCTGAAATGATCCAGACCTCCTCGAGGAGTCGAGGGCACGTTGCCTCAAGTTCTCAACGCCGATTTTAAAAAGGACAAGGCCCGAAATAAATCGTTCATGAATCATGTAGTTTCCCGGCTTTTCCCGCCGCAGCCGCGTGCAAGTCGCAACTTGCAAGGTCGCGTGACAAATGAAATCTCTCTGTCTCCCACCAAAGACTATGAAAGGTGAAACCTATTATAGTCTTTGGTCCCACCACGTGACCCACACGAATTTAAAATTTGGTAACCAAACCCGCACTTTTATCGTTCTTTGTCAGAGCACAGCCAACTTTGACACTCGCGCAATAGCGGCCAACCCATTCGCCGAAATTCCATGAACAAGGATTTTCCCGTTATAAACTTTCGGCGTTTAGCGCCACGCTCGTTTTTATATTAGCTTCAATGCAAAAACTATTCTAAAAATAATTTTCCGCTAGGGGCGCTCGACGCCGAGAGATAGTTTTGTTCCTAGGTTAACAAAGAAAATTCAACGAATGGGCTGGCCGCTATTGCGCGAGTTGGCCGTGGTCAGAGAGAGGAACACCGCCATCATCGGAGATTGCGCTCTTTTTATTTTATCAAAGGCAGACTGGAGCTCGCCCTCTTTTTTCTTAAAGAGAACGGAGCACGTACTCTTCTCTTTTTTATCTGAGAGCCGAACTCGCACTCGTGCTCTTCTCTTTATAACCGAAAGTGGAGCTCGCGCTCGCACTCTTCTCTTTTTACACTCTAGAGTGGAGCTCGCGCTCGCGCTCTTCTCTTTTTATATCTGAAAGTGGAGCTCGCGCTCGCGCTCTTCTCTTTTTATATCCGAAAGTGGAGCTCGCGCTCACGCTCTTCTCTTTTTATATCCAAAAGTGGAGCTCGCGCTCGCGCTCTTCTCTTTTTTCATCCGAGAGTGGCGCTCGCGCTCAAAAATAGCTCTCCCACTCTTTTGAGCTGAGAGTGCGCCCATCTCTGGCTATTCTACACTTAGCCCAAAATTGCTGGCAAATAACAATTTTATATTTATCATATCTTTCTAAATAATAAATTGCGGTTAAAACTTTTCGCATTACTGTAATCCTTGACAAATAATAAACAAAAAACAATAACAAAACCAAAAAAGCCGTAAACACATTTTCGGTTTGCACACGTTTTAAAAATTTTGTAATATCTTGTCGTTAAATCTAATTCGTCATCAGTCCTACCTCATCCAACAAGTACAAAAATTTCGAAATATGTCGTATTTTCCTAGGTAAAAATTGCTGGCAAGTCACAATTTTAAATTTATCATAACTTTCTAAATAATAAATTGCGGTTAAAACTTTTTGCATTATTGTAATCCTTGACAAATAATACATCTAAAAAAATAAACAAAACCCAAAAAAAAACAAAAGTACCTATTGTTAAAAATAGCCCCTTTGAATATTATTCATTACTCTCACTGAGTAGTTCGCCTAAAGCTTTATTTCATTTTGTTATATTTTATATATTGGATTTGGAATTCCAAAAGTAAGATTTGCGTTGAATTCTCCGAATGTTAGGGAAGGTTCGCTGTTTTTAAAGTTCATTTTGGGCCTGTACATGTTTCAATTTAACTTTTTAAGTTTATTATTCATTACTCTCACTGAACGGTTCGCCTAAAGCTTTATTTCATACTGTTATATTTTATATATTGAATTTGGAATTTTAAAAGTAAGATTTGCAGTGTATTCTCCGAAAGTTAAGGAAGGTTCGCTGTTTTTAAAGTTCATTTTGGACCTGTACATGTTTCAATTTAACTTTTTAAGTTTATTATTCATTACTCTCACTGAACGGTTCGCCTAAAGCTTTATTTTATACTGTGATAATTTATATAGTTAAATTGTAATTCCAAAAGTAAGATTTGCATTGAATTATCCGAATGTTAGGGAAGGTTCGCTGTTTTTAAAGTTCATTTTGGACCTGTACATTGTAATGCGAAATATCAAATTAATAAGAAATATACCATCCCCTTTCCCCCAAAATAATTGCTGGTCGAATATTTTGGTGATTGGGTGATTCGGTTGTTGGTGTTTTACCCCAGGTAAGGGAAGGGCCCGTCCTTTTACCGGGAGATCTTTGTTTTTGTGGGATAGCGAGGAGATCACAGCGCCCCTTTGACCCCTTATTGATATGCCGACGTGTCTAAGACCAGTTGTTTGATAGTCATTTATATTTCTTATACATTATATATATATTATAAATTATTTATTGTGTTAAAATATGCTTACATGTATTATACATATTTTTACGTTTATATTTATTCTCAAAATTGAAGAGTTGGAAAATAATACGCGAGATAAATAACGCGAGTTTTTTTAATAACGCGCGCTCGGACGCGAGCTAAAAAAAGAAATAGTAACGGTTCGGAATTTGATTTGAAAAGGACTTCATTTTATGATCGGAGCAAAATAATTGATATTTCAACTAATTTTGGACGTTAAAGTCGTGTTTTGTTTAACCTTCGAGCTGTAAACGTGTTGACTTCAAGATAAGGACAGGAACAATCTATATTGGCCAATTCGTTATGCCCAACCATCCAGCGGCTACATTCAACATATTGTACGAGATACCATCGCCACCAACATAAATTCTGTGTTCCGCTGTTCCGAAACGTCAACAACGTCGCTCAGATTCTTCCACGGCTCCAACCGGACTCTGTCACTTCGATAAAGTTTCGGCAGTTCAACTGAACATTTCGGGATGAACTTTGTTAAGTAATGGTTGCAACCTAGATTTTACATTTCGTTAATGGCGCGAGCACTGGCCAGTTGCTTAGTTTGATAATATTTCATTTAGTCTAATTAGTGTTTAGGTAGTTTTAAGTTAGCTTAAATGTTTGGTTAGGATATTGAGTTTAAATTAAATCAATTAGTGTTTGGCAATCTAACAACTGGCTTGATACGTTTAATAACAAATTTCTCCTAGACACCAATTTAATACTGAGGACCCTCGCTAACCCCACCATATCACGTTACGCGAGTAGTCCCGGGCGTATTCAGTCATTATTATTAATTGTAGACGGGTACCTTAGGGGTTCGCTTAAGTCGATTGTCCCTAGGTTGAGATCTCCAACATTCGACACCCGCGCTACAACATGTTTCAATTTAACTTTTAAGTTAATTATTCATTACTCTCACTGAACGGTTCGCCTAAAGCTTTATTTTATACTGTGATATTTTATATAGTTAAATTGTAATTCCAAAAGTAAGATTTGGGTAAATATTAAAATTAAGCTTCGAGAAACAGTAATTTCTAGAGTACATTTTTCATCCGATAGTCTTAATTTTTTTTAAGGAATAGTATTAAATGGCTTAGTTTTATTTTGCTTCTGATTTTAAAATTAATTTTATTGATTTTTTTACATTTGTATAAGGAAGGTTATTTAATTTTTTAATTGTTTAGTTCGAAATTTATTTTGTTATATAAAAATTAAATAACTATATAAGTTTTGTAATTTATATGTTAACTGCTAATACTTGCAGAGTTCGTGTTATTACAATCAAATTGTACACTTGTTGCTGGATTTTTTCCATTATCTTGTATTTTAATGTTTTGAATAAAATTTTAATATCAAGTTTGGCTTTTTAAATTATTTGTTCAGAATACGATATCCAATAAACGTCCTAGTTTCATCCCTATTGAGCCATGATTGAACCAAATTAAAGGCCTAAAGACATCTCTAGGTTTTATAGAAAGACATCCAGGGGACGACCGCCGTAATCGCCGTTGGATGTCCGAAAACTCGTCCCCGGGACGTACTACGGCTATAGACAAACCGGACATTTGGACGTCCTTTAACGTCCAACCGACGTCAACCCCGGATTTTGGGATGTCCTACGGACGAAGGCAAGATCCGAGTGTGACGTCTATCGGATGTCCATAGGACGTGTTTGTGTTTGCTGGGTTGATTAGAATTTAGTCATTACTGACACAATTTGGGATAGTTCCATAGACTAAACTGTATTGTTTTCACCAATAAAAAGCTTTTTTTGGCTAATTATAGAAACGTTTCTTAGAGATTTTTTTAAACAATGAGTTTTTTCAACGTGGATTAATCCAGATTAATCCACGTGGGTAAAACCGGACTGGTTACCACCGTGCCAACCCTGGGCGCGGGAGACCATGTGCATTGTTTTGGTTTGTAGGTATTTTCCAAATAAATCGAACCAAAATCAGTGGCGTCTGGTAAACACGGCATTGGTTCACTTTATTTTTTTTAAACCAAAGCCTGGAAATAACCACAATTTGTGTGAGGAACTAATGTGGCGATTGTTGGTGGAAGTTATCTGCCTTCTTTACATAATTTTGAAAACATTTCCCAACGAAGTTCTTTGAAAGAGTCTGAATTTTTAACGTCACGATTTTTATAAAGTTGGAAAAAATATCTTTTCATTTGCTTATAGATATCGTCTGAAACTGCCTGTGAAGCGCTTCCAAAGCGTGAAAAAAGCATCCAAACTATGTTCGACAATTGCGAGAAACGCTTTAAAATATAATTTAGGTGTTTTGTCACGAAATACCCAGTGCTATCACAGCCTTTAAAGACATACCAGCCGATAAACGCCTTTGATCTATATGGTCCAATTCGAAAATAAATGTAAATTATTTTAATGTTTTCATTATTTCTAATCATGGTCGTCTTCGGTGGTATTTGTTCGAAGAAACCCACCAATAGAACAAGAACATCCGTATCCAGAGGGTATACATCCAGCTTAGTCAGTTTATTTTTCTTTCCACGTATAACCCCTGTAGAATTATTTGTTGATGTGCTTTATCTAAGCATGACGCATTTTTTCGGTTCTGAAAGCTTCATGGAGTGGTATATTAGAAAATAAAATATTTTAGTACGAAATTATTTAGGTCTGAGAACTTCCTTTATAATGTTCCATAAGTTTGGTCAGGAGATATGACTTGGAGTTGACAGGGGTTGCCGCGGTGAATGGGCCCCGGCGTCGTGAACTCAAATCCCGTTTTTCCCAATAATTTACGCTTTCTACCCATCCTTCAAACTTTCTCTCTGGCGTTTTTTTTTTCTCGGCCGTCGCGTAGATACTATACTATCAACATTGCGCCCTCTGGGAGGAAAAAACCCTTCTCGCGGGCTCACGCTGAGGCGGCTCTACAACCCCGTCAGAACTGGTTTTTTCTTCAGCGGTAGTTCCCACAATCCTCGCTAGAGAGCGTCACTAAAATATTTCATCTCGGGTCCGTCTCCGAAACTGGAGATACCACGGTTTGAGGGGTAAAAGTTAGAGAAAGACGCGTCTTTCGTTGACAGCGTGCGTTGGGAAAAGAGCCCAGCTGTGAACTCCTAGTCATGTCTCCTGGTTTGGTCGATAGGTACATGTATGTTGTGATGTCCGATTTCGTTTTGGGATGCAATAGACATTTTTCACATTGACTATTTTAGTGTTGTCATTAACATGGTAGTGTACAGCAATGTATTGGCCTACTCTTTTGATACGCGTTGCATTTTTGAAAGACCCTTCGATATAATGATCGAATAAAACTAACTTCTTCGAAGCGGGTGGACAAGTTTTGAATTTGTTTCAGAAATACTTCAGCGAATAGAAAAGCTGACGTTAAGTCTTAAGAAGTACATACGCTCTGTACAATACACATAGCGTCCAGAATTATGACAGAACTCCCTGCAACGACGTCACTCCACGTTTCATCTAACACTTTTGGAAGGGGCAATCTTAAGTCTTTTGAGATATACTCACGCTTGCTTTTCAACATGTGCATATATTTCCATTCGAATTGAAGTTGGAAGGAGGTGCGACTTGAAATTCATAGTTCCCTTTAGCGTCTTTCGCGACAAATCAGTAGCGGCGCTAAGGTTTTTTCACAGGTGGGCTAATTATTTTGTGGCCCCTAAGAATTTTGTGGCCCTTACAACCATGGAGTGTAGCTACACTCCATTTTACAAATTTAGTGACCCCTTATAAAATTTTCAGGAAGCGAGAAGAGCAAGGTCGTTTTATTGTTGCGGCTCTCGTCGCGTTAACTGGACCACCTATGTCCTTGTGTCCGACCTGGAGGGGACACGTGCACGCCCGGGGTATTTACCTAAATTCCCTTTCTATTCTTTCTATTGTCCATTCAAGTTTATCTCAATTTCCGCTCCCTTCCTCCCGGATCTATCTGTTTATGGTCTACTATCTTATTGAGTAAACAAATTGATTTTGAAAGTTTTTTCCAGAAATATTTTTCTTGGCAATAAAACAAATTTCTAGAAATAAAGAAAATTCATAAATTCAAATATGTGGCCCTTTTAATATAAATATGTGGCCCCTCTCAGAAATGCAGGGGGACTAAAGCCCACGTCAGCCCACCCTTAGCGCCGCTACTGGACAAGATGTGGTATTGCCATCGCTACTTCATTGCAAAAATTACAGGTATTTTGGAGGTACTAAAATATTCCTCGCAGAATTTTTAACAGTCTTAAATGGTACGCAGAGTCTACTGGTTTGAGAAATGTATCGAAAAATTCCGAAAATGTGTCTGTCGCAATATTCAGCATTTATGGGATCATTTTTGGGATTTCTCTTTTGAGATAGGTACAACAAAAAACCAGTTAAAGTGAACACATGGAAAATAACTGGAGAGAAACAGCAACGAGTAAACGTTTTTCGGCCTCATGGTCGCTGCTTAACGAATATTGGTCAAATGCGGCTGACGTTGCAGAGACTTCACCTCTTTATAACTTTTAAAAATGTGAGGGGATATTCTAACAATTGACTACTTCGACATGCAGTGACTGTAGCCATTTTACGTTCTCAGAGAACGAATGTTTTCCTTACTTTACACAGTTACTCGTGAATCTTGTCCGCGTTTTAGGCCTCAATATTTTCGGTGATTTTCGCACGTGGATGGAACGAAACCGATTACATTTTAAATGAAGTTACACGTTAGGTAAGAATATTTTATATATTGCACCTTATAGATTTTACATATACAAAACTTAAAGCGAATAATATTCATAGTTAAAATAGACAAAAGGTTGCGGCAGGTAAAACCTTTAATTAAGGTCGTCTAGTTAAAACTAGACTATTTAATATAATTTAAAAATATGTTAGCAAAAGTTGGAAGCGTTATATTTAAAAATATTTTAACTGATGTAACGTAAAATCCATAAAAAAGCGAGGGCAAATCTTAGACGTCCCCTAAGCCTTTGTTTCCACTAACGCGCGTAACGGCTCTTCACAGGGATGCCAGATTGAAAACCTTCAACCCGCCAAAATGAAATCGGAAAGAAGCCCAAAAAATCCGCAATTGCTTTCCAGCCCAATATGGCAACCCTGGGCGCGTTTCACAACTTTGTCCAATACCAAAGACTATATTTACGCTACCCGTAGCCAATGCTCAATGTGTGATGTCAAACGAAAAAATTACATCTAACTTCTTTCTCATTATCGAAAACTACACATGCACAAGCCTGACCTTAATATTATCTCCAACGTTGCATATTGCCCTACAATATTTTTGAATGCTCATAGTTTTAAAAGCCATTGCCAACGCAAATACAAAAATGAATCAAAACTAAATCTGATAATAGATGCCTCGGCAAATGACAATACTTTTCATATATCCTCCTATGTTGGTTAGCCCCCACCCTCTTTGATGCGAGATCAGTTCAGTACGTTTTAGTTCTGCTACGAAATAGTTCGCGTAAACAATAATAAAAAAAAAACACAATCGGTCGAGGAGTCCTCCGGAATGGCCCGTTGCTCTTTTTGAAGCTGTATTTGCAGGTAATATACCTTAACATAAAAATACATATGATATAAACTTTGGTAATGTATCATTTCAGTTTAAACTTTTGATAATTAATAAAAAGGGATGAAAATGAGAAAGACCGTATATCAACTCCTAGTCCGAATCGGCAACGTACACCAAGGCCTAACGATAACATTTCATTGAAGAAAATCCAAAAAGAAAACTTTTTGAGCCATAAATCAAATCTCATTTTATCACCAAACCAGCAAAACGTTTTAAGAGACAGCCCTAAAATAAATGCATTTCCACCTAGATAGACTGAACATGCATCAGATTTATAGCCCGGTGTACCGGTAAGATTTAAACCCCCTTACTGGAGGTCTATCATCATTATGCCCTACGCCGGCGTCCACAAGCCCGGACCGGTGACAAATACAGAATGAGTAGCAGGACCCCACTACTGATGGTCGCACCCTCGACGCAAGCCACTCAACCCAGCAGAAGGTGCAGCAATGGGTCGACCAGCCCCCATTTCGCACACAGCAGTGGGAATAAGAGCGGATGCTCTGGCAACGCCAGCCGACACCCTACCTAGGAAGGTAGAGAGCCAAGCCCATTGGAAAGAGCGCCTAAAGGGGAACGGCGGGCACACAGCAGCCCGCATAACCCGGCACAGCTGGCACCGGATATCCCGGTGGAACCCCAAAAGGCCGGGAGATGGGTCCGCCGTGCCCTCATACGGAGGCCCGCAGCCCCACAGCAGGCAACTCAATCCGCCGAGACGGCCAGTTTGCCCTGCCCCTCTCCATTAGCCTGGGCCGAAGCCCAGTTACCAGCCCACACCGGACCGAAGTCGGAGGTGGAGATAGGACGATTTGGACGGAGCTAACATCGCCCAGTGCGCCACCGCCCGTGCTGGGTTACAAGAGCCGGACCCCGACTCCCCGGTAAAGCCACCAGTAATTGCACACTCCGACCCCTCGTGGGCCACCTAGAAAGACTGTAATATAACCTAAGGTGAAAAGAAAACTGTGCCTGCAGCCTGGCGATGGATCTTTTTTACCAAATGAAAAAGTATCTTTAAATGCCAAAAAGGTAAAGAATCAAACTATTGACATTCATATATAAGATTTACCCAGTGGACCCTGGACGAAACAATTAAAATATATCCCTCACAACTTCAATATAAACATTATTTTTGATTATTTTAATCATCATAAAGCAACCAAACATTTAGAAGATGGTAATCGGATGGTCAAGGCCAACAAAATTAAATCCGTGTTTTTGTGTGTATCTACTGATCTCTTCATAAAATGTAAAATAATATCTTCATATAGTTCTAAGCAGTATTACGATGAGGTTCAACTTAATTCATCTGAAGGTACTGTAATATCTGCATATTGTCAGTGCCCTTGTGGCACTGCGGGTGTCTGCAAGCATGTCTGTGCCCTCCTATTTTATATTTGGGATTGCAAAGTTGACAAGTTAACTTAACAGAGATGATTTATCATGTACAGAAGGAGAACGTCAGTGGGTAAATTTAAATAAATCCACCAAGCTTCAGACCAAAGATTTTGAAGACTTAAAATTTGTTCAACATAAGTTAAAACACCGTCTAGTTAATACCTACCAAAGGCGTAATTCTCAAGGATTATAAAATTATAACTCATTGCCCCAGTTGGCGGATGACGAAATGGCTGCAGCTGAAGCCAAATTTAAGAAAAATATACAATTACTTTCAGGCAAAATCAAAGGCAGGTGTGATATGTGGTCTGCAATAATGGGTGAAAATAACTTCGAACCAAATGAAGCCATTTAAATAAATGTAAAATTTCACTCATAGATGCTTTAGAATTAGAGAAACTAACTAGAGATCAGTCTGATAAAAAATCAAAACACTGTCAACTCTGGGTGACTGAAAGTGAATGTGGGATAACGGCTTCAATCTGCGGTGAAGTCACAAAACGAAAAGCTGATGTGACCACTAAATACATCGAAAAAATTAGCAAATGGACAAGCTTAAAGTGCAATATTTACGCCCAAGAAGGTATAACAAATAAAGATAATGCAGCTGTCATGAACAAAAAAATTAAGAAAGGAAAAGTAAAGGTATTTAAGATAGGGTTCTGCGTTAATCCATCTTTACCCATTATTGGGGCTTCCCCAGATCGTTTGATTTACGATTAAAACCTGGAGCAATGGGGTCTGCTTGAAATCAAAACATTGGCGAAAGCCAAAGAACTTGGAGAAACGATACGAGAAGCAATTGAAAATAAGCGAGCACCATGTTCTTCAGGTTGATGGGGAGATAAAATAAAAAATATATCACAACTACCATTATCAAGTACAATGCCAACTTGGAGTTACAGGTTTTCAATGGTGCGATTTTTATATTGTAACTGAAAATGACTCTTTTTGCCAAAGAATTTATTTTGATTCTAAACTTTTCCACAAAACAATGGTTCCTAAACTTTGTGATTTTTATTTAAAATATTTTTAACTTTTAAAAAATATGTTAGGTTACTTTGTAACTGAAACTTTGCCAACGAATGTATTTGGATTGTAAACTTAAGAGATTTTCAACGAAAATATTTTATCTTGAAAATTTGTTAAGTTTAACAAAACTAGTTCAAACGTCATGAATTTGTGATATTCGTTTCAAAATACATTGACTAAAATTTTATTAATAAACTCAAGTACAAATTTTTACAAAACTTTTATTGCCACAGCTAATAATAATTATTTAACTCTATGAGGTTGTAGGTTGTTCTGGGGAAAGATCACTTTTTCTATCAAGAAGGGGTTTACTGGTGAGATTTGTCAAAAAAGCACAAATATGCTACAGTTTATTTAATTGACTGTGCATAGAGTTTGGGAAAATAATTTCAGGATTGTTTTTTTTTTAAATCCCTTAATGACTCGTTCAACATGAATACGCATATTTGCTATTTCTCGAGTTTTTTCAACCTCCTCTTTGGTTGATACATTCCTTTTCCTATTCATCTGCGATAGTAAATCCCCTGTCTGCCATTATAGAATCTCCCTTTTCCAATCGTTTAATTAGGCCACTATCAATTGTGAAATCTTTATCGGAGATTCTGCCTGGCGCTAATTAAAAAATGAAGCCGTTAGGAAAAATAAAAATTAGTCCCTTGACGGTATTATGTTTCTTATAATTGGAGTAGGTATCACTCTGTGTGGTGTAATGATTCGGTTTCTCAATAAAAAATTCTGTGCAATCAATCAAAATTCTAGTAGATGGATATAATTTTTTAAATGATTCCGGCATAAATTGATCAACTACTTTCCGAGAAGGCCAAATTGGTAATCCAAATATTACTTACTGTGGAAACACCTATGTTGAAACGGTAGGCTAAGTCTTCTTCCAGCAAACCTGCTCTAATCCTACATAACACAAGAAACAGCTGGGTTTTGAAGGTGAGACGAAATGGCCTACCCTTTTGCGATTCGCAACTTGGTGTTTTACGATTATAGTTTTTGGCACAGTTATATACTTGTAAGTTCGGCAGGTCGTCTTCGAGATATTCATAGAACTGATTAAAATGGTCAGCGGTTTGAAACCCGGTATAAAATTTCAACCTATCATCAAAAGTACTAATATTTTCGTATAAAAATTTTCCTGCTTGAAGCTGATCTTCAGACTTCGTTAAAAGCGCACTAGTTTCTTGCAGCTTTTCCTTTAATGCGTGTATTTCATTCTTAAGAGAAACAACCTCTTACTGAGATTTTGATAATTTATCTTCCAAAATACATTTTTCTTTTTGCAAGGACCTCAGATTTAGCGAAAACTGGTAGGAATGCTCATTATAAGTGTACCAATATGTATGATCTGAAGGTAAATCTAAAAAGGTAAATAAGGTTCATTAATAAACAAGTTGGCAAGCCAAAATATACCTCTCCCCGGAAGAATTGTCCCTAGTGGTATTAATTTATCGAGATGACCCTTAAAGATATCTCCGCAATTCAGAGTTATTTACTAAAAACGTAATCCCGGTTCAATCCCGCCCGCTATAAAAATTTTATTTTAATTAAAATAATTGAGACGAAACAACCGTGTTTAATTTTTTCAGAATAAGTTTATTAGTTAAATATATTACGAAGCAAATTTTAATGAAAGAAATATCTACAGGGGGTATTTGTATTTTTCTCGCTTACAAAATACTTGCCGCATCTTTAACGCTTATGTTATTTCAACACTCGCCCTTAGAATAGCTATATTCGACATCTGGTAGTGGACGACCCGTAGACTTCCTGTTGACGTTGTGACACATGCCGCATGAAAAAAACCAATACCGTCCAATTTCCAATATCACATAATGACTCGCACACCCAGGAAATCAATGACTGCATTAGGAATCGTAGATGTCTAAATATCCACACCAATAAAAATGAATTAACAAGAAGCGAAAAACTTACCATCACAAAGCACAAAAAGCCACTTGACTTAACCACAGCTAGTATACCAATAAATGACCGTAGACGGAATAGTTAGTGCGACACCTTACCATTAACAAACAGGAATTTTCGACCTTATTATCATGAAACCGGATAAGCTAAACAACACGACGTAAACACTATAAAGTGTCCTCCAAAACTGGACGTTTTCGTGGAAAAAAAATGAACTCAAAAACAAAAGATAAAAATATAAGATCAAAGAATAGACAAAAAACAACATTATCTCGATCAGTAAAAATAACATACGACCCTTCCTTTGCCTAAAACCCAGATACATATTATATAAAAAAGAGTATCCGAAAAACTAAACCTACTGACAATTAAATAGTGTAACATCGTCATTGAATAATATATTACAGATTTAAAACATAACGTAAAAGGAATCGATAACACAGCGGCAACGAATCAAAGTCCTAAAACCGCGCTTCCGGTTCAATTCCCGACGAAATAAAAACAAGTTCACAAAAATTAAAAAAAAAGTACAATAAAAAATATCCACAGATATTGTATTCATCCGTTTAGTAACAAAACCCACCTTATCATAACGGTTCCTTTACTTTAATATGTTCCCTAAGGAAGTCAATGGCTCGGCGGTGAACTACCCGCATGGTAACAATGCAACCCGAGTTCAATTCCTGATCACGATCAAATTTTACATTAAAATTCTTAAATATTTAATTAAATATAAGATTAATATAATTTATAAATATTTAATTAAATATAAGATTAATATAATTTATAAATATTTAATTAAATATAAGATTAATATAATTTATAAATATTTAATTAAATATAAGATTAATATAATTTATAAATATTTAATTAAATATAAGATTTATATAATTTTAAAATATTTAATTAAATATAAGATTTATATAATTTTAAAATATTTAATTAAATATAAGATTTATATAATTTAAAAATATTTAATTAAATATAAGATTAATATAATTTATAAATATTTCAAATGATGTAGAATAAATTATAGTACCTAACGTTATAACTTTGTAAAGGACATTCGCCAAAGCTGTTTTTTAGAAAAACACCGTAACTTAACAAGCGTTGGTGGCTGAGTGGTTAGAGTAATTCTCTTGCACGAGGCAGACCCGGGTCCGATTCCCGGCCGGCGCCCATAGATCGCAAATTGATACTAAGATGAATAACGTGTACAATTGGTGGAAACCCTGCCATTGGACGTTGAGAGGTTGCATAACACTCAGCCCTCGGTCCGTCCCAAAGTCATTAAGAAGAAGTTGGAGAGAAAATGCCCGTACAAACACAACAGACTGAACATCCACAACCATCATAAAACAAACTCAACATAACAATAACTAAATATCCAATCAAACTGAGTTAAAACTGTCGCGACGATGAGCGTTGACGAAACAAAGACCATCCAAACCAAACAGACAGACAGACACGGTGATTGTATAACCCCTCCTAGGGGACTTTGTTCCCTCGGAGAGGTAAAAATAATTAAATATGAGAGTAGGCCATTAAATTAGTTACCTAAGTTGATCCTTTTAGGGCTAGTATAGCCTTCACTATTTCCTTCAATGGTAACGTAAGCAGCAACATATTCATATTCATGAAAATGTTTAACTGTTTCATTGATTAACTCATAGTTGCCAAAATATGTTGGATAAATATCGTCGTATTTCTTTATTCCATCCTTTTGGAAATGAAACCCACATATTACATGGGATTTAGCAGGTAACCACTTAAAAGATTCCTTAACAGGTGTTAAAGCTCTGTTAGGCCTTTGACATTTATGTAAAGTCTTCGTAGATACCAGTCTTATTCTTCTTATCCATTCGGCCCTAATAACTTCATTCTTCGGAAAACGATGAAAAGTTACGTTGGACGTCATCGTATTACTACAACAGTTAGGAATACAACAAGTATTCCCTTTAACTCTTATTATCTTTGGAGTATTCATCATCGCGAAAGCACTAAAAACGTCAAAAACTGAGCGCGAAAATTTATCTCCGATCCCGAGGGTAGCGAAAAGAAACTGGCAAACGTGTTCGCCAAAAATTCAGGAAAAACCAAAGACCAGTAACTATAGAACCGTTACTAGTCCTCTTCCTAAGGCATTTCTTTGATGCCGATTTTATGAAAACACCTATTGAAACATAAATGATTATCAGATGTAGGATTTACAACGGGATTGAGATTCGGATAGAGATGTCGATTTCGTTTAAAATAAACCAAATAATGAAGATTTAGTTGTGAACTTGAGAAAAAATTTAGCTTTGATGGTCTTGAAACTCAGGGAAAAACATTTACTGCCTCGTTCAGTGGCCAGTAGCATTGGAAATGACGTTGGGTTTATAGTTGAAAATGTACAAGATTTATGTTTATTATTTTAGGGAAAAATATTCCTGATTCACACACTCTAACAGATGTTATAAAAAGTGACTATTAACTTGACGCATTTTGCGCAAAGGAACTCGAACATATTCTTCCAACAGAATATAACTTGGGGAAACAAACAAGAAATGCCAAAATATATACTGGCACCTTCCAATATGTTAACATTTTAGATATACTGAAGTGTATTTTGTCCTTTAGCGATGTATGGGATGAAGTAAGCGAGTATCAGGAATCAGGATATCAGTACTAACCATGAAATTGAAAAAATAACTTATTTGGCAAATGGTGAATTATGTTTAAATCACGATTATTTCTAAAGAAAACCATCATCCATACGAATACATTTTATAGCGATGAAGTAGAATTGGCCAATCTTTTAGGTTCTTATCCAGGTAAACATAAAATAAGCTTCTTTAATTTTTACCCCGGAAATATTTCACCTAGATTACGAAACAAATTAACCAATATTTACTTAGTGGTTATAGCTCGGTATAAATAAGTAGAGCAATATGGATATGATTCAATTTTAAAACCACTCATTAAGGACTAAGTTGCACTACAAACTGAAGGAATTTATATATAAGAAGAAAATTAAATCATAAAAGATGCTTTAGTTACAATATCTGGAGATAACTTATCGGCCCATATGTTAATTTCGATAAAAGTTTTTCGGGTCTCAAAACATGTCGTTACTGTATGGCTACAAAGCCATTCATACATGGAAATTTTTGGGTATATGATTATAAAATACTTACGAAGAAGCTCATTTGTATCATATACATGTAGATGCAGTATTAGAGAATAAAGATATTGCACGTTATTACGGTGTGCAAAGCAAATCGCATTTTCTTGATATTCATAAAATTTAAAGTGGCAAATAGTTTCCCTCCAGATTTAATGCATGACCGATATGAAGGAGTGATTCCCTCAGTTTTAAAAGTAGTGTTTGGTGGCCTTATTAATCTCAAATGTTTATCCCTGGATGAAATGAATTGCTTTTTAACACAATTTATTTATGGTTGTCAAAACGTAAGAAATAAACGCGGTACGCTTACGAGGGCTATGGTATTAAAAGATGCTAATTAAACTGGTTCAGCAGCTCAGAAAACTTTCCTTTTTTCTTGTTACCTTTCATTTTTGGAGAATTTGTTCCCGAAAACCATGAATATTGGGAAATGTATTTAAAATTAAAAGAAATTTTAGATATTCGAGTGGCTACAAATATTCAGAAATATCGGTTAGTTTATGCAAGTAATTTAATAGCTGAATATTACAATATCTTGAAGAAATTAGCTGAAACAAAGTTAACTCTCAGGGTTCATTATTTGTTAAATTATCCTTGGTTAACCTTAAAGAACGGTCCTTTTAAAAGACTCTCTTGTATAAGATTCAAAGCTAAACAACAAAATCTTAAAATAATGGCCAGTCGCTGTTGAAATTTTACCAACGTAGCTAAAACCTTTGCATTGCGACACCAATATGGCCAGTGTTATGATTTTAGAGGTGGAAACGGTCTTTTAGACAATGATGAAGTAAAATGTGGGAAACCATTACTATTTTCGAATTAACCAAATGATCTAAAAGTCAAAATTAGACCAAACAAAAGAAATAAATGTTGAAGAAGAAAATCAGACTATATATAAAGCTAATGAAATTCAAATAAAATCTTTCTCCTATGAATTGCATAGTTTTATTACTATGAATTTAAAACATGGTAAGGACATCCTGGTTTTTCTTAAAATTGTCAGTCTTACAAATTGATGCAATTCCTTCAACGTCCAGGTGAGTAACAAAATTGTTATGGTTTACTTGTTTTACCTGGTGATTCGTCAATAAATTTATCATTTTCTTGTTTTCGTTTGAAGGGAAAATCCAGGATGTGGTCCAGTAAATCCATTAAAAAGCTCATCATTGGAAAATGAAGTCTATCAGTTGCCACATTTACCGCGGAGAGTACAACTTATCAAAGAAAAAAATCCCTCAATTTGGAATTCCACATAGCAAATTTTTGACGTTTTATATGAGCCAATACAACATGCAAGTATACTTTGGAAAAAATTTATTTTGGAGTCTGAAACTTTAGAAATATCCTTGAAATTTGCTAATCTATTCGTAAAAAACGTTTCATAAAAATAAAATTTTTGACATTTTTGACCTCGGCGATTTCACGAGGAATATATAATATATCACTGATATGTATCAGTGAAGTAATTTTCGGAGCTTAATAATCAGGTTGTTATTTAATATGAAGTCAATTTTCCAATCACCCCTCTTAAGGTTTTTGATAACCAACAAATCTTCACTTCAGAAAAAACGTTAACTGTTGAAAATCCAGAAATATTTTGCACCTCGATTGTAAGAGCAGTAATATGTTTGTTTCCATCTTACTACTCATTTAATCTAAAGTATCCTAGTCGCTTGAAATTTACTTTGGAATAAATTCAAAAAATATTTCGTATTGATCCACGAAAAGTTTCAATTTCTGTAACAAACTTTGTTAACAAACTTTCATAGAATACGTATTTTCAAAGAAACTACTTCGAAATAAATGATTTAAATTTAAAAAAATTTGTGACTCTTTTATTATTCTTTAAATTTTAAACTATAGTACTGGTTAAATTTAATGTTCATTGTAGAACCTAACTCCGGTTTTAGCTTAGAGCTAAATTTCATTATATACGTGTAGATATAAATCGTGGGGTAGTTTTTATCTAAGAACAGAACTTTTGTTAATCAAAGAGTAACACAAAATTTTGTAATAAGTCCTTATTGGTTTTAGCAAGAGTCTTAGATTTAGTTGCAGATTAAAAAATTATTATTCAAAGAGCAAAAACTAGTTCAATGCTAAGAACCGTTTTTCATTATATGTTGAACTAGTCTCAGCTGCGAGTTTAGAACTTTGTGTTAAATCTACAAGGGCATTCAGTGCTGGATAAGAACTGAAATTACATGTAGTTCCAATATCGAAAATGTGTTCTCGGATTTGAGCTGAGATTTATTCAGAGTAGAACGAGTGTTAGTGCAGGAATCAGAACTGAAGTTGGATCATGACGGAATAAACATCGGTTCCTATTATCAAACTGATATTTATTCAATGTCGAACGAGCGTTTTTGAATGCATCAGAACATAATTTAGGCGCTATAGGAGATATTTTCTTATCGCAAGGCGTCACTCTATAACGACCCATGATGACTTAGGCCTAAGGTGGTGCCTTGGGTATTAGCCTAGCTGATTATTATTATTATTATTAATTTATCCTGAAGAGACATACTTATCTGATAATATTATAGACTTATGATATTACTTACAGCAAGAATTTGATTTAATATACAGGGTTATATGCTCGAAAAAGTGATTTTTTTTTTCAAAAACTATGTTTTCTAGAAAGTTGAAAGTTGTACTGTACATTATACGTGACGGGGAACACTTTCTTCCAAAATTGCATCTAAATCGAAAAATATTTTCATGTTTTTTGAAAATTTAAATTTGAACCGCTAGGTGCTATAAGAAATTTGTCGATGATAAAATTGTAGAGCGTCACCGAAAACGTACAAATGGCGTTGGCGCGACAAAAATAGACGTCTTTTTCACTGACAAAATACGACTTGAAAAAGTGACAAGTTGGGCAAGCTAAAATAACTTTTTTTGGAATTCCATTGGGAGAGTAGTGCAACTTTATGAAAGTCAGAAATTTGTTAATCTGGTGTTTAATGCAAACAACGCTGAAAAATCGAGGAGACAATAGCGAAGAAGGTATTACACGAGACATTTTATTTATCTACTTGCAAACAAAATTTAAAGGTACGTTTCGAAAATACCACCTTCGGCTGCGATGTAGGTTTGAGCGCGAACAATCATATTGTCGAAGGCGGCTTGAATCATTTCCGGGGTTACTTCCCGGAAAGCGCTTACACTTCGTTGACGCAGCTCTTCAAGGGTCTCAACCGGAGTGGCGTACACCTTGTCCTTGACGAAGCCCCAAAGAAAGAAATCCAACGGAGTAGGATCGGGCTACCTTGCTGGCCAGTGCACGGGACCATTTCTCCCTATCCATCCTCAATTTTTCAGCGGTGTTTATTGCATTAAACACCAGATTAACAAATTTCTGACTTTCATAAAGTTACACTACTCTCCCAATGAAATTCAAAAAACGTTATTTTAGCTTGCCCAACTTGTCACTTTTTCAAGTCGTATTTTATCAGTGTAAAAGACTTCTATTTTTTCGCGCCAACGCTATTTGTACGTTTTCCGTGACGCTCTACAATTTTTTCATTGACAATTTTCTTATAGCACCTAGCGGTTAAAATTTAAATTTTCAAAAAACGTGACAATATTTTTCGATTTAGATACAATTTTGGTAGATCGTGTCCCCCGACACGTTTAATGTACAGTACAAATTTAAACTTTCTAGAAAACATAGTTTTTGAAATAAATCACTATTTCGAGCAAAAAAAACACCCTGCATATTCAAATTAATAAGGTGAAAGTCTTATATAGAAAGGCAACCAGTTAGGATCGATTTATCTGCAATACTTAACAACCACCAAAAATATTATTTATTAACGAGCGGCAGTACATAGAAATGTATGTGCGTATAAAATGCAAGTCATGTTTTAAATCAAAAACCTTATCGCAATAAAAACTAACCTGAACTCAATTAGTTGGAATGCAGAAGTGTAACTGCAACCCCCAAATAGTTGGAGTCAGGCAAAAAATAACATTTCTTGACGAACCAGCTGACTGGCCATGCTTTTAACGACGATAAATTTGACACTTTTACTATACCCAGACTTGAAGAGTTACAAGGATAGGTGTAATAATCAGTGACTTCTTTGAAGAAATTTCCAATGATGTGTACGCTTAAATTATTTATAACTATATTTTGTATCCGGACTATTTTTCCATCATTTAATTCACAGCAGTTGTCTCCAGCTTTTCTAGTTAAAGTGAAACCATTTATATAACATTTTTTGAATAAAGCCTCGTCACAGCTTCCTAGTACTGGCCCTTCGCGATGTTCGTATTGAACTTCCATGTGACCCAAATTAGAATTTGGGTCAAGAAAACAATCACTTTGGTTTAACTCAAATAGTCTATTAACAATCTGCAGTAGAGGTTTGTTAGGATAAGACTCAAAGCCAAATGCCGAAAAATTGTCTAGGCCGCCATAAACCAGAGCGTGGTCCCAAATATGTAGAAAGTTGTGAATGTTATACACATAAATCCACTTTCATTAACTTGTCCGGCACTATCAACAAACGCACGGGGTAGTGTTTCCGCATAATTAATGTGTTTGTCTTCTGGGTTCGGTCCACAAAAAAAAGGAATATTGGACAATGTAGTAATTGGAAATGATCCACAAATAAATCGGGCAACAAATCTCGAAATATAAAAAACCCTGTGTACAAAAGAAACTGCCGAAATTCGGTCGCTTTCCAACGATCTATTTCTAATAAACTACGAGGTTTACATGAAAATTCCAAAGGGGTGTCTTTGGAGACTTTAAGTGGCTTGACTGACAATGAATTAAGGATAACACTCTTTTGTTTTACCTTTAACGTTGCTCTCATTAAACTATGTAGGATTCGGCGAGTACATCCCAAGCAAACCAAATGCATGTAATGGATGGGAAAATTACTATAACTTGCTTTTTCGTCTACCACGTAGCGTTCAAAAACTAACACGTCTAAAACCATGAAAAATTTTACGATTTTTCTGAAATTTACAAATGACCACGATCTCCCATACTGAAAATTTCACATTTCTAGAAAGTATAGTTTTTGAGAAAAATGCCTGGGCCGATCAAATTTAAGACACCCTGTATATAACAGTAATTACAAACTACTCCATCTGAACAGTTAAATGAAACAGTCGGACAATTTTCGAGAATATGTTTTCCGTTTTCATATGAAGTCCCTGTACTACAATTTAAATAAATAATAATAAAAATCTCTGCTAATACCCGAGGCAACACCGCAGGTATAACTTAGGTAGCGACTTACAATGCCTTATTTACAGGTAGTTGGGTTTAGTTTTCCATTCTAAAACTGGATACACGACCTTCCTTTTAAAATATTATTATTATTATTATATTTTATCCAATGCTTATGAAATAAATATTTTTTATATTTACAATATTTTATGTATCTATTACCCCACTAACATATGCGTGTCGCGTGTGCGTAGTTGGTTGGGGAATAAATAAATTACTGTTAATATTGAGGGTTACATCTTAAGGTGTTTATACACTTATACATAATAAATGGCTTATTAGGGTAAAGAAATTTTAGTGAATAAATGTTCTACAAAATTACTACCCAGCAAACACAAGAACGACCTTTGGACATCCGATAGACGTCACACTCGGATCTTGCTTTCGTCAGTAGGACATCCCAAAATCCGGGATTGACGTCGGTTGGACGTTAAAGGACGTCCAAATGTCCGGTTTGTCTATAGCCGTAGTACGTCCCGGGGACGAGTTTTCGGACGTCCAACGGCGATAACGGCGGTCGTCCCCTGGATGTCTTTCTATAAAACCTAGAGATGTCTTTAAGCATTTAATTTGGTTCAATCATGGCTCAATAGGGATGAAACTAGGACGTTCATTCGATATCGTATTCTAAACAAATAATTTAAAAAGCCAAACTTGATATTAAAATTTTATTCAAAACATTAAAATACAAGATAATGGAAAACATCCAGCAACAAGTGTACAATTTGATTGTAATAACACGAACTCTGCATAATAATTAAGAATTTAAATTTATTAAATAAGGTTATTAAATTTTTACGATAGGTTTTCGAAAGTTGGAAACTCAAGTATTAGCAGTTAACATATACATTACAAAACTTATAAAGTTATTTAATTTTTATATAACAAAATAAATTTCGAACTAAACTATTAAAAAATTAATTAACCTTCCTTATACAAATGTAAAAAAAACAAAAAAATTAATTTTCAAATCAAAAGCAAAATAAAACTAAGCCATTTAATACTATTCTTTAAAAAAAAATTAAGACTATGGGATGAAAAATGTACTCTAGAAATTGCTGTTTCTCGAAGCTTAATTTTAATATCTATCCAAATCTTACTTTTGGAATTAGAATTTAACTATATAAAATATAACAGTATGAAATAAAGCTTTAGGCGAACCGTTCAGTGAGAGTAATGAATAATAAACTTAAAAAGTTAAATTGAAACATGTACAGGTCCAAAATGAACTTTAAAAACAGCGAACCTTCCTTAACTTTCGGAGAATACACTGCAAATCTTACTTTTAAAATTCCAAATTCAATATATAAAATATAACAGTATGAAATAAAGCTTTAGGCGAACCGTTCAGTGAGAGTAATGAATAATAAACTTAAAAAGTTAAATTGAAACATGTACAGGTCCAAAATGAACTTTAAAAACAGCGAACCTTCATTAACTTTTCGGCAAGAGTTTACTCTGACAAGGTTCTACAGCTTGCTCTTACCAAGGCCTCTGCTGTTACACGCGATGATGCTCTTGCCGTTCACCCCAAGAAGCCCACCACAGAGAGGCCTTCTGTCGTCCTGACGTATCATCCGCAAAATCATCGAATCGAAACTGTTATTCGGAAAAACTATCACCTTCTACAGATGGACCCAGAGACAAGCCATATTTTCAGTGATCCGCCTAGATTTTGTTACCGCCGTGATAATAACGTGCACTCTATCCTTGTTTCTAGCTCCTTGCCGGGACATGACTTACGAGGGTACCCAAAAGTGCAATCGTCCACGGTGTAACACTTGCGCTTTTGTGTCTGGTGATCTACTGGTGCGTGGTCCGAAGCGGGATTTCCAGATCAAAGGGTCTTTCACCTGCACGACGACCAATCTCGTTTACGCTCTTAGCTGTAAAGTCTGCTCGATGCTCTACATCGGTGAGACTGAAAGGCGGCTCGCCGACCGGTTCAGGGAGCATCTCAACGACATTAGAAAGACGCCAGCAAAGATCCACGTCACCCAACATTTTAATCACGTTCACAACATCAATGACGTTTCCATCCGTGTCATGAAAACTACTAATCTTCCCACGAAAGGCCGCCGCACTGAAGAAAACCACCTCATTTTTAATTAAGCCACAGAGTTTCCGTCGGGGTTAAACATAAAATTAGTTTTTAGCTAGGGTGGTTCGTTTTTTAGTGGGTATTGTTGGGTTTTTTGCGGTCGTCCCGACTTCGTGTTTTTCCCTCCCGCGTTGGACATTGCTCGAACGAGGACGGGTATTTGGTTGTCGGGTAGGGGTTTGTTCGCAAGCATTTGATGTTTGGTTTCCTCGCCTCTCGTTTTTCTTTCGTCGTTTTCCCACCTTTAATTGTTCATCAAACTTATTGCGAACATCCCCCTTTTATGACAGTCCTTTTTAGCTTTTTTAGTTTTTCTAGTAAATGGTTGAAACGAGCTACCTTTTGCAAGCGCAACTTGTATAAATAATTTAATTCTACCTCAAAACGTTTGACCGGAATAGAAATGTAGTTGTCATCTTCCAGTGCCGCTGGCGTTGGCGTAGGTGGAATATCCCATTCTTGAAAGTGGTGCTTTTCTGAGAAAAAATTATCCTTCGACGGACAGTGGGGAAAGAATCTGGCATGTCCAATTTCTGGCCGGTCTCCCGATTCCCAGTCTCCTAAGATTCCTTGGCACTTGTGACATCGTACATCATCGCTACCTTGAATATAGAAAAATCCAGCTGCAGCTAGTTGTTCTTTGACGACGTGGGGATTTTTCCAGTGACGAAACGTTTCAAGTCGATACGCTTCGATATCCATAGCTGTAGTAGACTAACATTTTCTATAGTTACAAATGATACATTCTCTATCCCAACATGCAAGGCCTAATTATCTCAATATGGTTTGAGCTGGTTAAACCTACATTTCAACGCTAAAATTTATCTATATAAAATACTTTTTCAATATGCAAATTGTTTTAAAAATGTCTAAATATATATAGTCTACTACAAAAAATAGTTACTTACTTTTATGGTTGGAAATCCTTAAGCCTTTGTCGAGCTGTAAAGTGATCCAGACAGAAATGAGTCTGGCAAAAAGAATCAGCTACTTTCAAGACTCTCGAGATTAATATCTCTTGAGATTCATACCGAAACTGTAACTAAGGGTTGATTGCCATTGGTTGATGACTAAACTGAAGTCATTTCTTAAGTGCCCTAACGATATTTTTCCGAACTACGAATTATCATGCGTCGAACATATTTCAGTAGTCTTAAGCAGCAACTGAAGGTTAACCTATTCGTCAACGTTGACGTCATTTCACAAGTTTAAAAAATATTTTGACGTCATATTATGGCTACCTCTAGCGATATTTTTTGGAACTAAGAAATACCCTCCAATTATCTTGGCTGTCTCTCTGAGATAACAGTTCTACGCACTTAAGAATAATCCATCTCATGATCAAAACTGCAAGTAAAGGTTGATTCCCATTGGTTGGCCCTACACTGACTTCATAGCACAAGTTGAATAGTGAAAAACCCATTGTTTGACGTCATTTCTCTAGAAAACAAAGCAATTAATAGAAATTTACATTTTATTAGTATACCAATTAAACATTTCTGTATTATCCAAATGCTTACGTTAGGGTGCAAAAAATAAACAAATATAAAATAACAACTTTGCAATCACGTTTGATGATTGTTTAAGGATAGCGTTAATGATCAATGCTTGTACTAGTGTCTATATCTGAAACGAAGTAAAATGGAATAATTTCGTAAAGAAGCGCAAATGTTAGAGTGCCTTACCCCCAATAGATCTAATTGCGCTAGCACATTTTCGATAAATAAACAAGTTCTAGGGTAAAAGAGACGTTTTTTATCAAAGACAATTTTAGTTCACAGCTTATTGTAATTGTAACCATAACAAAAACCACGTTGTAACGTGATTATGGTTACTCCGCTATCGTGAATTTTTGGTACTATGAAATTCTACGTCTCAACTATATAATACGGGATTTTTTATCTTATTCTTATCATGAGTCCTGTAGAAAATGGTAACGATCATTACCAATAAATCACTTAACCTGTATTTCTTACATAAAATATTTTCAGAAAAATAAAAACATTTGAAGAAAAATACTATCTATTTATTTTTACTTAAAAGATTATAATTTACCGTTGATATATGTTAGTCGCTAGAACCGAATATATGCGTGTTAAATCAAACACCTCACGATAATAACAATAAAAAAATGTAACGATAAACAAACGATCTGATTCAGGGTATTAGATAAAATAAAAGAATGAAGTAGACGAACATATATTTTAGGGAGCTGGCGCTATTCACGTCAACAGGAACCCCACATACGACTAACGAGTTCGAGGCCCGAAGTCTTAACTAGAGAGTAGGGGAATTTTCCGCTAAGAACGGTGTGTTGTTGTACCAATCCTCGATGGCCAGCATCGAACAATGGCGGGGGAGAGAAGGCGAGGAATGACACATGGGGACGGTTTGAAAGAGAAAGAATGTTAATGGTTTCCAAGCTAAATCATTATTATATTTCAGATTTAAGTTGGATATTACAGCTTAGTATGCCTAAAACACGAATGTTACGATAAGCCTACTACTTCTTGCTTTATCCCTCATAAATGGTTGTCACAATATTTACCCGAATTTAAATTATTTCCCAAATTTAAATACTTACACAAATTATTACTAAAATTTAAATACCCAATTTTAAATACCCAAAATTTTATATTTATCCAAAATTTTATATTCCCCAAAATTAGATATTTACCCAAATTTAACCATCTTTGTTTAAAAATTTTTGGAATAATTTCATAAGGGGGGGGGAGCCTTAGAATCATCGATTTTGCCATGTTAATTTACATAGAGACTTTTCAAAATTAACATTTATTCAATGAAATAACATATTTGAACAATAGCACAAAATAAACAAAATAAAAACACACTCACACGAACTTAGGGCAGGGAGAACAAACAATCACCGAGTGAGGCGCCCGGAGATAAAGTGTTTAGTACTGAGGCCGCATTGCCTCTCTGCACCGCGATGGTGATCCAAAAGGAGAGTCATCGACCGATGCTCACCTGTGACCTCCTTAAACAAAATCTATGAATCACACCTCGGGTAGTCTCCTTGTAAGTACAACACGATCTAAATAAAGTCAATTAAAAGGAAATTCGTTGAAAAAACCAATGCTGACAAATTCCAAATAAAAAATTTTTTGAAAAATTTACCGCAAACAGTAGTATAGTTAAAAAAAAAACACCGAAACGACCGTCGCGATGCCGGGGTAATACATTATTTACACAAAAAATAAGATGGCCGAACAAAGAAGTAACTGAAATTTAACGATTTTAAATTAAATACACCCGCCACTAACGAAAATTAACACTTTAGAAAAACGAAATTAAACAGACGCGATTGCTAAAAAAGGGAAAACACTGGAAAATAAAGGCCGAAAGGGGACCACGCTGCCGAGCGACCGAACCCGGGACAGAACTACGCAATAGAAGTAATAACTAAATAGGTTGATAGCGTACGCTGATAGTATTGAAAAAGGGTCAGATATTATTGGAAAAAGCTCCGTTGCGGTAACGCTGCGCGGAGAAAACGGTGATATAGCTACTTCTTTCTCTTACTACGGCAAAGAAGGGCCAGATATTAAGTTGGATGGTTTTGTAGATTTTTAAGATTAATAAAATTTTGTTCGTTTTTTGATTTCACCAGAATGTTTTCGAAAAATTCAATAATAGTTTTAATTTTTTTTATAACACTTACGTTCAAATGTTTCCTATTACTATTACAGTTTTCCTTTTCAGGCTATGTAAGGCGACCTCTTGAAAAACTACAATTGTAACTTTAATTTTTACATGGTCCATTGCCATTAAAACATCAAACATGTAAAACACACTTGTTTGTGAAGTTTTTAACAATTACAATATAACAATAAAATTATTTCCGTATCATAATGATTTCAAAAAAATAATTGCGAATCGTTGTTGATGTGTGGAAGTCTTAAGCAAATACTAGATAAATTATGCTTAAAATTCATCAGAGGATGGAAACATAACACCTAAAATTTCGGTTTTGGTTTGTTTACTGACTGAAGCATTTGCTCTCATTTGAAATTCATCCCTCAAATAAAAATTACACTGTGTAGATTGAACTTTCGGGGCGTTTAAAACTGCAATCGGCGGCAAAGGTTGCTTACGTGGCATTTTTAGTCACTGTATTAAACTAATAACTTAATTGAAATCTTTAAACGAGGTCTAAACAAAACCGAGCGCGAAGTTAAAAACTAGGCTAGTGTTTCTGAAACAGAAGTGGACGATTCGAGACGTCGAAAGTGAAAACCAAAACAATGTGTCCCAAAACTCTCAGGAATGCACTTCTATTCGCGAGAAAATATGTCGTGCTTTTCTATTGGTGGAAAAAACACGTGAACGATAGCTCTTTAAAAGGATGTCAAGCATGGTGGAGGGTAAAATCTGAAAGCACTGTTAGACTATCTCAATATCTACTTTTGAGAAAACACGTGTTAACTCTAACACAAACGTTTTCATGCAATGTAACACAGATTTCGAAATTCGGTTTACACCAAACATTAATTTACTACCTCCATGAAAACGTAGTCCTAAAGTTTGAAAGATAAGAAAGCAAAACATTTTTCGACCCCACATTCATTTCACCATTGCGCTAAGCCCATGTTTAATTGTGAGGTGGCGGAGTGGTTATCACTTTCAGTTCGCAGCAAGAGGAGCCAGTCCGATCCCAGCTTTTGGCACTGTGTGATACCTCGGAACCTTTCCTTCTACGTTGAGTTTGCAAGTTCTCCCCCCACTGGCTGAAGGGGTTTTCTACCGAGTTTTTCGGTTTTTTCTTTTTATAACAACTTGTAGGGTTAACAGTAATAGCTGTTGGCTCACGGGAAAAAAGGGCTCGCCACCACCCTCCTACGCATTGTCACCCGGCCACCTATTTAACGGAATGAAAATGTAGCAAGATGACTTGGGCCTAAGGTGGTGCCTTGGGTATTAAGCCTAGCCTAGCTGATTTCCCTAGAACAAAATTACAAATCTGAAGATTGCCACGTTTTGGGTACCCAATTGTGGAAATCCTTGGGCAGCCACGATTTAAATTTACCTTGCGATCCATTCAAAATTTACCATTCTGACAGGTCGGAAGGTTATGTTTAATATGATAAACTAAATAATGAGCCATGGACGAAATTAAAAATAGACATTGCGCAAGGTTTGGGCCCGAATGGCCAAAATTTATTTAAATTCCAGGAAGGTGGGTTAATTTTATATCGATTTACTTTTATCACTCCATCGGCTAAAACGTTCAGTGAAAGAATGCCAAAAATCAAAAAATTTGTGCGCTAATTAAGTTTTGAATAACCTGCCAGAATATTTTGGGATATCAAGATGCTGTAATTTGACGCATCACTTACAATTCCTCTCGTAATGGCGGCAGCGGCTACGAAGGGATTTTGTGTAAAAAAAGTGACGCTATAAACATGGTGTAGTTAGTTCTTTGATAGGGTGTTTTCATATATAGTATTACAAGTAGAATTTGGCAATTTTCAGGGTTTACGTATATAGTTTTCATTTGTTTAAACTACAGATGTGTATCGCTCCAATTTTTTCGAAATCAATGTTGTTATTATAATACGGCGCGGTTTTTAAATATTATCTGCAACGACCTCATGGCTTACGGATTTGACACTTAAGCTCTTAAAAAGAAAAAAACGCGTTTATTTATATAGAAAAAGGATAAGTTTTCTTTTTATTGTTATATTTTTGTGACTTTTTATTTTAAAACTGGGTGGCCATTCTTTACAATCGTAGCTCCAGATGCTACAATGACTAAATAGTGCCTAAATAGATGTCACTGTGATACTTTAGGCTTTAAAACTTTTTTAGTTTGAAATGCGCCCTCTATTGGAAAATCGCAAGGCATTATGGGAGTTTTCATTTGGTTTGAAATTCGTCTGCGTAGGTTGTCAATTCTAACTGTCTTTTCCATAGTCTAGCGTAAAGGCTTAGAATTTTTGTGTTTGTATCGGATTGTAAGATTTCCAAGGAATCAAGGAAAGGTTTATCCATTTATAACATGGAGAGAAGTAAAGGGTAATTAATAATAAATATTTTTCACATTTTCATTATACTATCGAAAATGTAGTTTTTCTTGAAAGTATATTTTCAGGTGTTTAGAAACCCCCAAAGAGGTGCGGTATTATAGGCTGTGGAAATAACAGTTACAATAGCAAAGCAAGCTTTCACTTATTTCCAAGAGACAAAACATTAAAAGTGGAATGGCTGAGTAGAGTCCAGTCTGCTCCTTTAGATTTCAAAACTTTGCATCAATACAAAGGGAAATTTTCAAAATGGATGCCTTCACCAACCACCAAAATCTGTGGATACCATTTCAACAAATCTGGGACGAAACACTATGATGATGTTCTACCTCGATATTTCACATGAGTTAATTTTATTGCTAAGAGTAATTGTCAAAATGAAGTAGTCAAAATTTATTCTTTTTTAAACAGTCTTAGCTTGATCAGTAGTTAAATTACAAAGTGACAAAATGGGATGAAATTCTAACTAGGTCTAGTGTATAGTAATTGTTTCTAATTAGATGAAAACTTTGCAGCTGCTGAAGATGTGATGAGAAATGTTGAAGAGTCATTAGAAAATGACGGTTTGCCAAGAGGTCAAGCACAAAATCATCGTCCAAATGACGAAGAAAGCAGCAATAGAAGATCATCGACCGATAGCGATAGATGCAATACTTCAAATGACGAAATTGATTCTGCTACTGATAATGATGTTGCCGTTAATGTTCCTGAAGTTAGAGCTAATTTGTCAAGTCCAGAATCAGATTCAACAGACGACACAGATAGGGATTCTGAGTCTTCACCTGCCAGTAGCAGTAGCTCTGATACTGAATATGACATAAATATGGATATCCGAAAATGGGCTATAGACCATAATGCTGATTATACTTGCATTATTGACTTGTTAAACATTTTACGACATAACAATCTTACAGATTCTCGCACTTTGTTAGGAACACAAAGAAAAGATGAAGTAGTCGAAATTGAAGGGGGAGAATATTACTATGTTGGCTTAAGCTTAGGAATTCAATCTTTTCTTGAAAAAAAATCCGGATCACATTGAAGATTTAGCATTTGCATTTAACATAGATGGAATACCATTACATAAAAGTTCTAGTAAGAAGTTTTGGCCCATTTCGGCTATGGTACTTAGTTTTAAAAAGGGAATGATAGGAACCCCTTTTATTGTGGGTGTTTTTTAGCGGGGAATCAAAACCTGGTTCTTTAAGCCAATACTTGCAGCGTTTTATTGAAGACTATTATTCTTTGTAGAGACGGCTTTTCATTTAAAAATCGTGTTGTAAATTGTTTCTTTATTATAGCTACGCCGGCAAAGGCTTTAGTTAAAAACACTAAGGGTCATACGGGATTTTGTTCATGCGACGAGTGCAACGTACACGGTGAACGCTATGACAGGAGAACTGTTTTCTTTGAAACAAACTGCCGATTAAGTTCGAACGATTCGTATAGGAATCAAAGATGATGAAGATTATCATCTCAGAGGAGATTCTTCTCCTTTATTTCAACTACATATCGATATGGTTGCTCAGTTTCCACTTGATTATATGCACCTTGTGTGCCTTAGTTTTACTAGGCGCTTACTAAATTGCTGGGTGAGGAATTGCAAATTTAACGTTCGATTGAGCAGCCATTTAACCAACTCTATATCAACTAGACTTCTTAAATACCGACAGTTCGTTCTAAGATAATTTAGCCGAAAGCCTCGATCAATTAAATTTATTGACAGATGGAAAGCCACCGAGCTGAGGCAGTTCCTTTTGTATACAGGCCCAGTAGCGATAAAAGGCATTCAATCTGATGAAGTATACAAACACTTCTTGTTACTTAGCTGTGCTATCAATATTTTAGCAAATGTTGAACTCTTTGTCCAATATTCGGAATATGCGGATTCACTATTGAGAGAGTTTGTTATAGCTTCATCCGAAATAAACGGGAAACAGTTTGTTATTCTGAATGTGCACGCTCTTTGCCATTTCGCTGCAGATGTTCAAAAGTTTGGGCCTTTGGATTCTCTAAGTGATTTCCTATTCGAAAACTATTTACAATATATAAAGAAGAAAACCAGAGGAACAAACAAACCGTTACAGCCACTCGTAAAACCTTTAAGTGAAAACCCATTGTCAGGAGCACATGAGTCAAAAGCTAAAAACAAAATTAATTAAAGACAACCGCTAAAGAGATTTGACCCTGATGTTCCGTTAAATGCCTCATCTTACAAAACCGCTCACCATGAAAACTTTTCTGTTTCATTTCGTCAAGGCGACAATTGTTTTAAGTTGACCTCAGGTGAAGTTATAGTCGTTAAAACTATTTATAAACAAAACTTGGAAGTGTTTATTAGTGTTAATTTGTGTTTGTTTCGTAAAGAGATTTATGAATAACCATTAAAATCGTCTTTATTGGGAATTTTTGAAGGGGAAATTTCTCGAGCTACCAATGTTTATCCATTGTCAAGGATTAAACAAAAATGTTTACTTCTTCCTACTGGTAGTCAAAATGAAAGTTATGTTTACATTTTTCCTCTGTTGCACCTATCCTATATGCTTATAGCTGCTTATATAACTTTACTATTTTAATTCAAAAAGGTTTTGAAGACTTTTAGAAAAGATAATTTGAGTTTAACGAGGGCCCAGTTATTGATTGAAAGAGTTAATGTAAAATAAGTAATAGTTAACTTCTCGTAATTACTATTTTTTTGCTTTATTGGTTAATTATTGTAGAGTAACAGCCGATACAATACTTTCGTATTCTCAGAATTATTTGTATAAAGAATCTTCAGAAATTCAAAAACTTGACTGCAGTCCAAAATTGTGCTTTTGGGTTGTAACAGTTATCGTTAAAAAGCTCAAATTGTTTTTAGATGTTCGCAGTGGTTCCATTTTTAAAAGAAAAAACTGTAGAAGTCGTGCCTCTATTTGGTGAATTGCTGAAAATAAATGAGTATGGCCTCCGACATCGGGAAAGGGCGACATATCAAAAATGATTGAAGATTGTAAGCCACCAGGTGAAAAGTGGAAAGAATATGGCTGCAAAATTCTCTACAAGTCAAGTACGCAGTATTATTTTTTTTCTTTTATACTAAAAAACTTTAAATAACAAAATCTATTTTAAATCGGTACTGTCAATGTTGTATTCAAGTGCAAGAGAACAGCTTAGAAGGGCTGAGGAGACCTCAGCTCTGAACAGTGACACTGGACTTGAATTAGGAAGATGAAAAAGGAAAAAATTCAAGCTGAATTTTCAACAAGCGAGGTACTGAGTGGTGAATCGGAAGACGACAAAGGTTTTGTATTCTTCATGTAACTCAAATCATCTGATATGGTGCTTGCAGTTCATATTTCAAATAATTTAGAGATATCTACAATGAACTGGCCTTTAAAAGAGGCAAAATTTCAAAAACCAACTACCCGTATTTCTGAAAGTAAAGGGTAAAAGACGTATGTGTTTCCAACATTTCCTACCTTTGCAAAAAAATTTACACATGGAAAAAAAATCAGTTACAGGTAAATACTTTGATATTACAAAAATTATGGTATAAATCTTTGAAAATCAGTCTCTGAATTAACTTGTAGAGTCAAATGCTTTAACGCCAGTTTTCAATGCTGTGCGTGATTCTGACACAAATGCGGTGGAAAGGATTTGTAATGGTAATGTTTTATTTAATTATCTCAATTTTTAAGTAACTATAAAATTTTCCTTAGAAAACGAAGAAATTCCTGTCAGGGATCATTTTAATGACACAGATTGGTAATGCAACATATAATTATAACGATTTAAAAATATATACTCAAATCTTTTAATATATGGCTATAGATAATAACTCATCTAAGGATGTTGAAGAATTTCCTATTTCCAATGGTATAATCATTTTTATCATCTATGAACCAATTTTTTAGCAGGTGCATACTTTTCAACGGCGTAATCTAGTTCCCAAGGAATGTCTATCACTAATGGTAAGATAAATCTACTCTACTTATTACTTCCGTTAAACTATAATTGGTTCAAAATCTTCAACGGCGTCATCTAGTTCCCAAGGAACCTCTATCACTAATGGTAAGAAAAAAATTCTTAAGTTAAATCGACTCTATTTATTAGTTCCTTTAAATTATAAAAGGTACAAAATCTTCAACAATGTCATGTAGTTCACCAATCGTAAGAAAAAGTTTGGCAAGACTTCTGACAACTAACCCCCATTCAAGGGCGGATCCCCCCTTAGATCATAAATTTCAGAAAATAATTAATGAAAACAAATTTAATATATATTTATCCCCCCTTCCCGAGAAGGACTTCTGGATCCGACCTTGCCCCCATTAACTCTCATGTAAATTCTAACCTACACACAACCAATCCTAAATTACCTTTAATTAACCCAACCTAGGATTTTATAATGGGGGTCAATTATCGGAAGAATTCAAGAATCTCCAACATTTACGTAGGATAAATTTATTATAATGAATAGTTCTGTTAAATCCACTTGTTTAAAGTGACTCACAAGAAATCTACTTCATTTTTAAGAACAGTAGAAAGTATTGTCAAAAATTTTATATGTTGTATTTTATATATTGTATTTTAGTTATGATTAACTGACAAATTAAATGTTTTAGGAATGAGTGATGTTGTTTTTAAAAAAAAACAGTTGTTTCGATGCTCTGTGATATAAAAGTTATGCTTAAAAATAAGATTCATTTTCAAAATGAGATCACACCTAACATAGACGCATGGCAGAGCGTGAATGGAGCTTCGGAATTGCCACTTAACTCTACGGCTCAAGTTAATCTATTAGAAGAACTTGTTAAAAATGAGAACACCAGAAAAGCTCTGGTATTAAATTATCTTTAGGTCAATCCATTTTCCTTATATCAGAGTTATTAGCAACTATCTTATGTCAATCTTCTAAAAATTAAAGACGAAATGGTTATAAATTAAGGAAAAATGTTTCCAAGCATTTATATCCTGCTTCTGTAACACCTGCTGATTGTTTTTCTTACAAAGGTTTTCAAACTGTGCACGTTTGGTACGAAAAAAAGTAGATGAAAGTACGAGGAGGATACTAAAAAAGACATTAAAAAATGAATTGCCTATAAATTCATACAACTGGAGTGGCGTCAATCAAAAGTCGGCATTTAAATCTCTTGAATTTAAGAACATTATAATTGGTAAGTAGAACACATCAACTCTGAGATTACTGATAACTTATTAGTTTAAAAATTTAGTTTACATATTAAGTGTAGGCGCAATAACACAATGTAGTTAACAAATCTTTTAGTTGTTTTTACTTTTTAAATATATTTCTGTGTATCGACATGTAAGTAAGATACTAATTATTTGAAATTTGCAAAAGCAGTACGCTTGTCTGTTGATGCTAGGATTGCGAAGGATCTGGATTTGGAAAACGTCATAAAGAAGTGGCTTAAGCATGCCAAAGATAGGGAAGGCGGCCGTTTTGGCAGACTTTCGAAATTTTCTCAAGATGGTACACCTCACGAATTAGGTTCTAAAGAGAGGAGTACACCTCCACAGATATGCAGAACCCAATGTAACTGTGATATACACTGTTCTTCGTTAAGAAATAATTAATTGTTCAAAGAATACATGAAGAAATTTTTAAATTAGAGCTCCCTAGCTAATATATTTAAGATACTCCATACTTAAAACCAGGATAACAGACTCACAGCCCTAAATATGATATTACAGCAAACTCTTCCATTACTTAATAAAAGTATAACTGGTTGGAAGATATATAACATTAAAAAGCTTGAAACTCCATTTTCAATTGCAATGTTTTTTTAAAACATTGTGATGGTTTGCTTAAATCAGCATGACAATATTAAAGCTTTATATACATGAAAATGTTTTCATAAAAAACTGCTCATGGAGCCCTAATTTGAAAAAAAAAGCATCTGAGTATAAGACTTAATAATTAAGTGAATGATATTAACAATACCCTGTAAATATTTACTTTAATAAACGGGTTGTCTATATTACTATACAGGGTGTCCACTAAAAAACGATCCAGGGCGAACAACTCAAAATCGGTTTTGGCTAGGATTTTGAATTTTTCAGGTCACATAGCACGCGCAGCGAGCCATTGGACGATGAAAATTTCAATGACCATTGGGGTTTCAGATTTCGTTCCAATTAGAAAAGTGGGCGCTTTCAAAAGCTACGTCTAATTGGTCAATTTACATCAGTTAAAAGCTTATTAGACGTAGAATGTGGTAGCGCACACTTGTCTAACTGGAACGAAATCTCTAAACCCAATAATTCGGGAGGTAATTATGAATGGTCTTGGAAATTTTCATCATTCAGTGGCCCACTGCGCGTGCCATGTGACATGAAAATTTCAAAATCCTAGCTAAAACCTATTTTTAGTTATTCGCCCTGGATCGTTTTTAGTGGACATTCTTTATATCTTTTTTATTATGTTAATTCCTTAGAAGTTCCTAAAAAAGAGATTAACTAAATAATTTGTATAAGTATGAAAGATATCATACATATATAAATATAAATATAAAGTAATTTTTATAAGCAAATAAGTGATTAGTTTAGTTTAGTGTGATTTGATTACACTTTTAAGATTTTTAACACAACTCATACAACTCATGGGGAAGACACTTTACAACTGTTCAATATTGCCTATTTTAAAATGTTTTTTAAAAAGCCGTAGAAAAATGTTTAACGAACAAATCTATGATTTGTAGCCAAATGTTTGAATACATGTAATTTCTATTTTTTTTTGTTATTCCAAACGGAAATTTAAAATTAATGATACAGCATACTACACTATAGCTATAATTGGAAAGGATATGGCTAAGTTAAATTCTCTTTACCATGTTCTATGCATTTGAATTCATTGATTTTTGCAGTTGAATAAATTAAAAGTCAGCCTTAAAAAGTCCCCATTTAATTACGCTACAACGTCGGGCCGACTTTTTTTGGATTAAGTCGGTCCAGCATTTACAGTAAGCCGTTGGGTCAACCATTGATTAGGAATACCTTACAATTGAATAATCTGCTGGACCGACCAACTTGTGGGTTTCAATAACCAACTTTTATACCCACTGTGTGCTAGTTGTGTTAAAGATAGCATAGATAAATGTAACCATACTCAGAATAAGCGAGCGCTTACAGTAGTTTTGACCTCGGTTGAATTTTATTATGCTTTAGCAGAATGTCAATACCAATTGTTAGATACATTGGAAATCTATCACTATAATCAAACGACAATTTTTTTTAAATCATATATTGAAATTTTCTTTAAAGCCAAAGTTAAAAATTCAAGATTTCCACCGAATATTAATACGTATGAAGAGGAAAAACAATATTTAGACTCAATATATGATCCTGACGGTGTTCGATTAGAGCCTGAGGAGATTTTTAATAATATAGCACTTAGGACTTCAGCTAAATTAGCTCAGAATATGGAAGAATGGCACTTAGAATGGATAAATCAACAACTTAAATTATTCATCGCTACTCCTAATTAACCGAAATTGTTTCGGACAAAACAAATCGATTAACAGATTTTCACTTTATTAATAACGACGTTGCTATGTTGATGTATCGAAAAAGAGTGAAATAGCTCCAACTTTTAAACCTATTCGTAAATACGTTATGTATGCCTACATATATATTGTCAAAAGCGACATATGACCCAAAAGTGTGTCAGAAAGGTAAATCGTTCAATATTAGCTTGTTGCACTGGGATCGAGGGGTAAGAGTGTCGTACGAGCTACCCCATCAAAATTGGAAATTTCCTACACTCCAGCGCCACCGAGTCAGGCGTTTTAGGACGTATGTCTACGGGCGAGTTAATTGAAGAGAAAATCACTAGCTCTTGCTATAGGTTTTCCAGGCGCGAAGGTAGAATGGCCACACTTTTGGGTCTTATGTCGCTTTTGATATTGTACACAGTTCTTAGAATCAAGCCGAAATAGGTATCTTTGATAACCTGGTTTATTTAGCAATCGGGATGTGTTATAATATTGTAGTAGTATAACAAATCATGTTGAAATTTAATACAATTTGGGTTTGTATACATTTTTGTAGTTTCTGTAATAATTCATTATGCTTCATCTTATGAAACAATTTTTCAATAACTTCGAAAACAATTTTATATTTAAGATTTCAGTGAAGATGATTTGGAGACTTTGTTAAGTATTTGTTTTTGGCCTAGTTTAATTATTTAATTTCAGGATAGCATAAGTTATGTGGAAGAAGTGGATGGTGTCTGTGTGATAGGTAAATATGATTATGGAATTGTAATGGCTAGTGCTGTGCATGAAGGAAATTGAGATACAGTTATGCTTCACTGTATTACTTGCCAATATGGAACTCACTCCTTTGGTCACATGGACACCATTAAGAAATTTTCCAAAGATTCTAAAGAAAACCTTTTAATTCAGGAGATTTTGTATAGAAAAGCATTTAATAGTAACAAAACTATTCAAAGATCACTAAACCCAAATTCCATATAACGCACCTGAATGATCAGAGCTCAGAGTGATAGCTCAATATGATTATCATTATTTATGTAATTCTTAAAATTTTGAGAGCAACACATATGTTGTGGATAATCCAACTAACTTTCCAGCGTGTGGTACTTTGATACCTAAGGAAAAGCTTGAAAAGCCAGTTATACCCCTGTTTTTAAGAACTAATATTATAAAATGTCAAGGTAAGGTTTCTTTAGTTCTATATTCACACTTATGCAGTAAAGTTTTTTAAGTGAAATTCATTCATAATGGAGTTACTACTTGTAAAATATAATTATAAGGTTATTGGAATAAAGTTTTTTATTTCACTTAAAAAAATGCTTATGTTGACTTATTTTGAATTAAGTTTATTTGTCACCTCAGTATACAGGGTTAGCTTCGAACCAGAAATGTTGGTTTTGCACCTAAGGCATTATTAGTGTACCAAGCTCATGGGCTTTAAGCTTTTCATATAAATATTACTGAAAACCAGAAGTTCATTTTAGATCTCTTACGAGAGAAGTATCCATAAGTAATTCAGAGTATGATGCATTTCACTTTGCAATTATTTTTTAGAATTTCGGTTTTAAAAATTGCTGCGGAAACTTGCACAAGTACGTCTCGTAAGAGATATATATACTTAAGTGAGAACTAATTATGTTAGACATGTTTACAAATACATTGTATTATTAGTGGTGTTGCCAGCAAAAATTGGGTTAAAAAGTTATTTCTGAGAAAGTGATAGACAAAAGATAAAATATGCATACACAGAAAATATTGCAGGCCACCAATTCTGTTCTAGCAACACCAGTGAGTATAATATGCCATTAATCCGGCAGATACCAGTGGCTTTTCATTATTTTTTTTATTGAAATTGTGCTAAATATTTCTCCATACAGTTAAAATAATTATGTTAGTAAATTCAGTACCTTTTCAGATTATCAAACCATGTGCAGTTATCTAATGTGTAGAAGTGCAATAGATTTGGATGGAATCGAACTTGCTGCCGTTAGTCACCAAATACTCTGGGACTATCACGATGCTTTTGTTTTTGGCAGGTAAAAATTATTTCTAAATTTTTGATAACTGTGAAGTAAAATTTTGTGATGCTTTTTAATAAATTAGAACTTCAATTCTTTTCAGGTTTTTTTCTGATCTTTTAACAATTATGCTATCGTTATTCAATTTTAAATAGGTTTCGTTCATTAAAATACGAGATTCAATCCTTTTTGGAAGATATTTTCCATTTCAGCAGTGAAAATAAGCTTTCCTGTGAAAGATTATTTTCTTTGGAAAGGCATAGTTTTATTTGAAACATTGTTCTCTGGTGCTTAAATGAAAAACCGAATTTTTGTGCTTTTATGAAAATATCTGGGAAGATGCCCGGGGATTTTTTTTGTTATTTGTAACTTTTATGCATTTTTTTCAGATTTCAAGTAACGAATGTCCAATTAAAATGTGCCTTTTCTTTTTAGTTGTGTTCTCTTTCAAAAAGACATCCCAAATCCATTATTGCTTTATAGCTCTGATATTTTGTCCTTGTTATATTCACTTTTTTAATTTTGAAGTACTACATCTTTCTTTGCAGGATGTCGTTTCATGCATTTTATGAAACGGTAACTGCTAAATTTCAAAGAGGTGAAGCATACTAGGACATGGAACAGCTAATATCAGTTAAAATCTAGCTGGAACCATTTTTTTTAAGTTTGCTCGATGTTGATTATGAAAGTGGATTCCAATGTAGCACTTGTTTGAAAACCCCCAAAATTATTCTATGTGGTGGAACTGTCTTATGATTTAAAAGAAAATTCCTCTCCTTAAATTCACATGGTAATGACAAGTTATCTGAAACGAAAAATGTTTCATAAACAAGGTCTTTATGCATAAATAGGTTATTTTAAGCTAGTTAACATATTATTTAAGATCCCCTCTCCAATTTCACTTTTTTAACCACTGGGTTAAAAGATTCAAACATTATTCAAAAGATTCTTACTGCATTTGAAACTGATTACAGATTTACAATGATAATTGTTTAAGGTAGAGAAAATTTTGCAGTGATTAAAAGCAGAATTCCATAACATTTCTAGGAATGACAATTCGCCCTTAACACCTGCTTTAGTTTGTTGTGGGCTGTAGCTAAATGATCTTAAATTTTAGTTTTTCAGAATTTGCTTCAAATAGCGGTGGCCAACCGAAATTGCTGCTAGAAAAAATACTGACAATGTACATTGAACTTGAATGTATATATCAGTTTTTTTTTATTACTATCTCATTTTTACACTCATCCTTCTTAGGTATACTGACAGACTATTAATCAAAAACGTTTCTACACGAAAACAATTATCTGATTTTGCGTGCAAAAAAATGAATAAAGATGGGTTTCAAGTTATGCTATCTGATTTAAAAGCTGATGAATCTACTTATTGCCCATCAGCCTTCAAAGACTTTGTATATTTTTTATCAAGAGACTATGCTGTCTGCTTAACATTGCCTTATTCAAAAGAATTGTTTGTTATTCTAAAAGAACTAGCAGAGGGCAAATAATTAAGCAGTTTCCTGATAAATTGAAATTGCTTTCAGTGCAGTTTCCTGTGTTGTTTTCGTTACTAACAAGCTTAGAAATGGATGAAATGCCAGCTTCTCTTGCTCCATCAATTCAAATTTTGGTAACAATGAGCAAGGCTTGTGTTCCGTGAGTTAACGATCTTCCTGTAGAAAAGCAGGTTCAAGTTAGCCATGATGATTTGGTATGTTACCCAGCTCTTAATAAAATTAGAAATAGAGGAATTTTACCTATGGATAATGTTTCCTATCGTAATGAGGAGAGAACCTGTGAAAAATCTTTGGCTGGAAAACATTCGACTTTACTTCCTTGCATATTTACCTTATATTGTGAGCATGGTAAGATATATGATGGCTTTACAATTATAAACTTAAAAGTTTTAAATAAATTACATTTGCATTGTATTTTAAGGAATATGCTACGGTTTTCAAGCAAAGGATAAAGCAGAGTTAATGAACATTCCGTTTACAATACTCAAGATAAGGTTTCTGCAAAGTATGATTATTTTATCACGTGTTAGTTACACTCTGGATTTATGATAAACCATCTGCACAGTTAAAATGTATTCAAGATTAGTAATTACAGCAACGAAAAATATAAGTGGCTTTAATTTCATCTGCTCTCTTTTCAAAACCTTCATAAATGCATGAATAATCTAAGCAGATAATAATAGTAATTAATTAAGCAGCCACTATTTTTTTAAATGTAAATTGCACCATATATTATTTGCAAGGCAGCCTGAAATATCTACACCATTATAAAAATGTAACTTTCACAACCACAAAATATCAAAATCGCAGTTTCAGTTGTAACGGGGAGTCATTTACGGGAAGCCTCGGTGGGTTTTGTTTATGGTTTGGTTGCAGGAGCGATGGAGAGATGGCGCCACCAGTCCAGCGGCGGGAGTCTTATCTGGAGTTCAAGGGTTGACATCGGCGGGCTTTTTGGACGTTATAAGGCGGTGCTTACAGGAGGCCGATTGTTAATTGTAAGCCTGGACTCGGTGGAAAGGTTATCGAACTGTATACACGATATCGGAGCGCAGAATAAAGACTTGTTTTTTTAAAGTTATCACTTGGTTTCCTAAACTTAATTGTTTAATCGAACTCAACGGTCAAACCTTGACCTCGTCTTCCCCTACATTTTTGGAGGCTCCGCCGAGATAATTTTTTTTTCCGCTGATCGTAAGTTTTGGAGGTTTTTCCGCAATGTCTTTCCTATGGTGAATGGGCTGGTTTTAGTATTTTTATACAAGGTTCTATGTGGGCTATCTTCTGATGGTCTTGGTTTATTTTTAATGGGGCTTATGGAAAGTTTTTAAATGGGGAGGGGTTTCTTTATAGCTTGTTTTCTATAATGAGAGACATGGTTGGTGGCGGTTCTATCTGGGGTCCGTTGGTTGTGGTATTAATTGCTGGGGCAATATTACGGTTGATGGTTGGGGATATCGGGGTCGATCGACGGGTTGACTTAGAACATAGGTTTCTTTCGGGTTTGTCGTCATGGTTTGCGATGGTTCGGAGTTGTAGAGACAGGAGGTTACGGAGTTGTGGGATGGTGGAGGATGGTTTTCCATGGCGGCCCGGCTGGCACGTGGGCGGTGGAATTCGGGACGAATTGATTATTTGCCCTTCCTAGGGGGTTAGCCGGGGAGAGTTGGTGCGGTTGTCGTCGTCTGGGACTAAAGCGGGAAGCATAATGATGGTCTTCACCTGGCTCATCTCGGGGCTGGTTCTGGTGGGTTGAGGAGGATTTCTGTCGGCGACGGGTTTACCTTGGCGGGCACTATCAAACTGGTAGTTGGAAACTCGAACCGGGGGCGGACGTCGGGCGGCAGTTCCGTCAGCTTCATTGGGGATCCAGAGAGCGGGATTTTTCGGTGATTTCTTATCACGTCGGTAACGTACATACTGGCGAATTTGTTCCTCTTCTTGGTTCTGGACGGGGTATCGCTGCGTTTTCTTTGTTCGGCTCTCCGAAGCAGGGTGGTCCGTGTAGGGGGTTCAGGCTTGGTAACACTACGGCTGGAGAAATAGGGGAACAGGGTCATTGGAGCTGTGGTCCGCTGAGGGGGGACGTGGTGCAATTGGAGGAACTACCCGGGTGGTCTCGGGGACCATGCTGTTGGGTTGAAGGGGTTTTGCGACGGGTTACCTTGATGGGCTTCATCATTACTTCTGATGGTTCTAAGCTGAAATCGAGGGGGGATTCTGGTCGGCAATTCCTTCATAGGGAATGTCAGGGGTGGAGTTCTGTCTTCTTGCGTATGTCTTTTCCGGTGGAGGCGGCCCGGGGTTTTCTCTGTCAAGGGTTTTTCTCTGTGGTGGGCCGGGCAGTGGACCTGGGGCCGGGATTCTGGGCATGTGTTGACTTTGCCTGGGCGTTATGGGTGGAACCGGTTGCTGGTTAGTCGGGGAAAAAGTCCTCGGCGTGGTGTTTATGATATTACTCCAGGGCCGGTTCGGAAAGCTACGGTCGGGTCCTCAGGGTGCGACGTATCTTCGGGATCATTTTGGCCATGGGTTGAGCTTGGATGGTTTTTTGTCTTGGCCAGTTGGGGGTTCTCCTTTTGTAACGACTAGGGAATCTTTGTAGTAATTTAGATGGTTAGTTGCAGGTATGTCGGAAGAGGTATTGGATCCTGGGGTGGTCGAGGACGTACTCTTGCTGAGTGATGGTGGCAGGGACGAGTTGGTGGAGGTCGAGCGTCTGGTGGTGCGTCGTGCGGCTGGGGTCGGAGGTTTTGGACAGGCGTTACTGTTGGAGGTTTTGGAGGCAGCGGCGGTGTTGGAGAAAGGGTCTGAGGATTCGGATGTTCCGGTGAAGCAGGGTTCTGAGGAAGTTCCGTCCATGGTTCCGGTTGCTTCGCAAATGGTACCGGTTGTTGGTCCGACGGCGGTGGCTACCGTTTGTTTGGACGTCTCGGTGGGTTCTCGACCGTCGTAGGCTCAGGCAGCGTTGGAGAGGTGCGCTTTTCGGCATTTGGATGGGTTTGGGTACATTACCCAGATTTCTAAGAAGCTGGTCTGGCCGGCTGATATGTCATTTGATCGGTTGGTGGAGTTAAAGCCTGGATATTTCGGGGACGGCTTCGTCGGGTGCGTCTCTAATTTGGCTCTTCCGGCTACTTTGCCGGTGGCATTGGATCGGTTGGTGGCGAATTCTCGGGTTTGGGTGGTGGTCGGTGTGCCGCTGAGGAATGCGTTGGATGGAAGTGTCGCCGGGTTTTCGGTGGCAATTGAGGGCATTTTGAGGCATAATCGGGTGGTAGGGAACGGTGCGTGTGGACTGGATCGGAGCATTGGGGGTCGGGTTCCATACTCGGTCCAGCGAGCGGTGTTCATTGCTCAGCTTGAGCTGGCCCGGCGGTATCAGTTTCCGGTCGTGGTGCAGTGTCGGGGGGCGTATTCGGAGGTGTTTCGGTTACTTAAAGAATATGTCGGACGGTCGCAACACATTTTGCTTCATAATTTCTCGGGGTCTCGGTGGGACGCGGACCAATTCTTAGGGTACTCTTGCTGAGTGATGGTGGCAGGGACGAGTTGGTGGAGGTCGAGCGTCTGGTGGTGCGTCGTGCGGCTGGGGTCGGAGGTTTTGGACAGGCGTTACTGTTGGAGGTTTTGGAGGCAGCGGCGGTGTTGGAGAAAGGGTCTGAGGATTCGGATGTTCCGGTGAAGCAGGGTTCTGAGGAAGTTCCGTCCATGGTTCCGGTTGCTTCGCAAATGGTACCGGTTGTTGGTCCGTCGGCGGTGGCTACCGTTTGTTTGGACGTCTCGGTGGGTTCTCGACCGTCGTAGGCTCAGGCAGCGTTGGAGAGGTGCGCTTTTCGGCATTTGGATGGGTTTGGGTACATTACCCAGATTTCTAAGAAGCTGGTCTGGCCGGCTGATATGTCATTTGATCGGTTGGTGGAGTTAAAGCCTGGATATTTCGGGGACGGCTTCGTCGGGTGCGTCTCTAATTTGGCTCTTCCGGCTACTTTGCCGGTGGCATTGGATCGGTTGGTGGCGAATTCTCGGGTTTGGGTGGTGGTCGGTGTGCCGCTGAGGAATGCGTTGGATGGAAGTGTCGCCGGGTTTTCGGTGGCAATTGAGGGCATTTTGAGGCATAATCGGGTGGTAGGGAACGGTGCGTGTGGACTGGATCGGAGCATTGGGGGTCGGGTTCCATACTCGGTCCAGCGAGCGGTGTTCATTGCTCAGCTTGAGCTGGCCCGGCGGTATCAGTTTCCGGTCGTGGTGCAGTGTCGGGGGGCGTATTCGGAGGTGTTTCGGTTACTTAAAGAATATGTCGGACGGTCGCAACACATTTTGCTTCATAATTTCTCGGGGTCTCGGTGGGACGCGGACCAATTCTTAGGGTATTTTCCGAACCTGTGGCTGGGATACTCTCCCATGGCCACTTTTCCGTCTTTGGGGCCGGCCCGGGAAGTGTTTCGGCGGGCTGCGATAGGTCGGATTGTGGTGGAATCAGCTGCACCATTGTTTGTTCCTGGGGGTCTGCCGGTGGACTATTTTTCGGACGTCTCGGTTCCGCTGCCGGGCCTTGCGGGGGTGTTAGTACATCGGTTGGCTACTTTGCGGGGTTGTGCGGTGGATCCTCTGGCGGCGGCTCTGTTGGAGAACGTTCAGCAGTTGTACGGTATTTATTTATCGGTTTGAAGTTTCGGCTGGTTTTTTCAATAAAGTCTCTTTGATCAATTCTCTTGTTTCCGTTTTTTCCGAGGCTTCCCTTTTTTGGGGTGGGGGAAGATGTAACGGGGAGTCATTTACGGGAAGCCTCGGTGGGTTTTGTTTATGGTTTGGTTGCAGGAGCGATGGAGAGATGGCGCCACCAGTCCAGCGGCGGGAGTCTTATCTGGAGTTCAAGGGTTGACATCGGCGGGCTTTTTGGACGTTATAAGGCGGTGCTTACAGGAGGCCGATGGTTAATTGTAAGCCTGGACTCGGTGGAAAGGTTATCGAACTGTATACACGATATCGGAGCGCAGAATAAAGACTTGTTTTTTAAAGTTATCATTTGGTTTCCTAAACTTAATTGTTTAATCGAACTCAACGGTCAAACCTTGACCTCGTCTTCCCCTACACAGTATGTACCAAAATCATTTATTGCAGATTTCCTTTGTGCTTTTAAGTTATCAAGGAATTAATTTGATTATCTATGCTTAGAGACTAATTCAGTAAGTGCTTATATCATAAAACTGATGTTCATGAAATTTACATATAGATAAGTTTTGTATTGTTTATTGACTCTTGTGTACTTTTAAATATTTTAGGTCCAAGTATGCTCGTATATGAATTTGCTTGTGGACTCCACAAGTATGCTTTAAATAGGGATTCAGGTTATTTTTAAAACACCAAGATTTTAATTGACAGATTGCACGTGAAAAATCATTCAGGTACAAACTATACAATATGCTGAAAATGATTTTTAGAAACAAAATTACACGTAAGTAAACTCGGAGAATTAGTTACTAACTAGAACGGTTAGTTTTATTCTTATTTTAGTTTTAAAATGTGTTTTTCCAATACAAGTACCGAAACTTAAAATTTATTTGGTAGATTTTAAAATGGGGATGTGGAAAAACTGTCCATTTAAACCAAAAACCGGTTTTTCGTACTCCAGAGCACCGGTTTTTTTGCGTGTTTTTCGGGTTTCCCTCTTTTGGTTAAAACCGCTTTATTAAAATAGAACATAAGAACTGAATTGGTCTTTATTAATCTATATTTTAGGTAATTCTGTCGCATCAGCAAGACTAGACTAGTTTCAGTGTGAAATGAGGTTATGAGTGATAAATGAGTTTGCCTTACCAGTGAACATATTTCCGAAAGTGTTTTTTATGTTGTAAACCAAAAATATTGGCCAGATTGATTTAAATTTAAATATTAGTTCAACACTAAAATTATAATTCTTGCCAAATATAGTCAGTTAAAAATTTAAAAATACGGGTATTTGGGGTTCGAATTTTTGAATTGGATAATTTGTAGATTTATAAACCGCATTATTTCACCGAAGTTGCATTCCTATTTTAAAAATTGTGTGGCCTTAAATCTTCTACCTTTATGAAGGCATGTTCTGTCAATTAAAATACCCTGATTTAAACACTATTTTGGTCATTTTAAAACTCATTTATTTTAAATTCAACCCACTTGGTTTTATAGTTGCATATCATGTACAAGTAAAGCCTATATACAATTAATATAAAAAAAAATTCTTAGGATGCGCTATTGGGTTTTGTCTTGAACGTTGAACACTCAAATTAATGAACGGATGAATTCCAGTTTGAAAAAAAATTAAACACATCATCTTTCATGAACCAAAATAATTTTTTGGCTCATTGCCAGCTTTATTTATACAATCACAACCAAAGGAAAATACAAGATGTAAGGTTTTACTTTTTTACGTAAATACTGATCTATTCTCGCTATCTTCGTAACAAGCCAGTGTCAATCATTGTGGTACTTTCAAGACTGAACAACTTTTGTGGTTTCTTAACTGGTTTAAAAATAAATAAAAAAATCACAAATAATGGTGTTGTATGAACTTAACCACCCCAGCATAGTTGATTAGCCTAGTTAATATTGATGTCAGAACCACCACCAAAATATTTTTTATTTTGATATTTCCACTTTACATGTAAGTCTATAAAATTCTTATCAAATTCAGAGTTTACTTTCAACAACTACAGAGCTTTTCTAACAGAAATGGTGTTGTGGCCTAAATGTAATTATTCTGACTGGTAGAACTCTTTAAATTTACAACGCAAACACTCATTTACATTTTAAAATTGATAATTATTTGCTATCATGGTCAAAGTGTTAACTTTAATTTCACTTATTTTTAAAATTAACAGATCTTAAAATGAAGTATACAATCCATTTGTGAAGGAAACATAATTTTATATTTAACTCTTAAGGCCACTGCATGTTTAATGTTTTAATGACTTTTATTGTGTGTTTTAAATATAAGTTATTACAATTTGATTAGTAAATAACTAAGCATTTAAATACCAGTATAGGTACCAAATTGTCTGTTTATTACTCTGAATTTTTTTAATTAATTAAGTGAATATTTTTATTACACAAGAATCAGAACATATTGCTAAGAAAGTATGAGACGGTTTCTAAGATAAACTGTGAAAAATCCTTAGATCATATTCCCAACCGCACTCGCACGCATGAAACTAATCAAAAACGCTAGGCATAGTAACTAGGCCATGTTTCTAGGCATTGAATCGTTTAAGCACTAAGGCGTCGTTACTCTCTACCCTATCGTAATTACACGGGCTATTTATATCGAGCGTAGGCGCAGCGCGAAGGTCGGAACAGGACACGCAATTTATTATAAAATATATTTACCATAAAATCTTATTCATATTTATAGAGAAAGTCTATATATTATTATTTATCTTAACAATATATTAAAAAAATATATAATTTTTTCATAAAAAATAGACTTTTGGAGAGAAATAGTTGAACAACTAATACAGCTAAATCATTCCATTTATCCATGGCACACTGGTAGAAACTTAATATTAAAACAAGATGTGACGGACATTAGAGTGCACGCATGGATGACGGCATATTGATACTACTCTATAGTAACTTACCTAATATATTAATTAGGAGCAATATTTCAATCGCCCTTTACATTAACTTTGTAAGCGGAAAGAGGAATTTCAACCACCCCGTAATTAAATACAAATATCCCAATAAACCTTTAGATAGCCCGTGAAAAAATTCCCCAATAATAAGGGATCAACGCGCATGTGTACAGCTTATGGCCTGTTACTTCTGTTATCTTGATGGAATGAGAAGCATATTGTGAAACGAATTAGATAACAACTTCGTTTCCTTGGTTTATAAATTAAATAGAACCCCTTTTAACGTAATCGAAAGAATAAGAAATTACCAGGGACATATTCAGTTCTTTTCACTTACCTCCGTTTCAATGTTTTATGACCCTCTCCCTTACCTCCCCGCTATCCGCGAAAGGATCCCGTTTCAATTGATACTTCCCGCTTTACCACTCCAACACTTGGAACGTCTCCCAAGTGAGTCAAACCATTGATCCTGGATTAGAGGGGCAAGGGTCAAACACACACTGCAAATTCTAAATTCACATCAAGATCACAATAAATCACTTGTAGATCACCAATATCTGTCCCAATTTTAGATCACTACTACACTCTAAGATCACATGTATCCAAAGTGATCCAATAACGTTCCCATGTGTTCAGAAAATGATCGTTTACGATCCCTATGTGAACATTTACGATCCTTATGTGATCAATGTTAAGTGATCTGTATGTGCACTAAGAGATCATATTTGTCTCAATTTTAGATCGCTAGTACACAAAAGAACGCAAATGGTACACAATACATTAGGAAGTGGGGATCACATAAGAACGCAAAGAGTACACTAGACGTATGTATTCTCCTCAACTGTGTATAGAAAATCATGCATTTAAAGAAACTTTAATGGAGCAAAGTTATAAAAGTTTATTTCCAAATTTTATTGATTTCCATTGACATTTTAACAGCTTTAGTGCCTTATTTATAAAATTAGTGTCCAAGAACAAATTTCACTAAAATACCCATCGCCTGTACATACTGCTTAGGGTAATCAATTTCAAACGAATAATAATAGGCGATTAATATGTTCACCAAATCTTTATTTTGTTCTCCAAGTGGAACAACACTTCCTAACCCAAGGATGGTAGCATTTTCAGGTGAGCAGTCACGGAAAGATATTCTAGTCATAACATGACCTGGTTTTAATTTTTCCAAGGTATCTTCGAATAATTCTGGATGTATTATATATTGCAATAATTAATATTTGGCATAACACTTTTTAAAAAAACGCACATGAAACTATTAATTGTCAAAAAAATAATAGTTCTATTTATTTCCAGTAAGATTAAATTTAACTTAGCAGTGAAATTAATAATAATACTACAACTTAATAATTTTTGGAATTTATTTTTAATGAACCCTAATTATTTTTGTAATTTAATTAAAATACTTCAACATGCGTGTGAAAAACATTATATAGGAAGATATTCTTTAAAATAGGAAGATCAATTAACGCTTCGCGACAAATTGTGAAATAGTTTTAAGATATCGTATAGAATATTTAGGTAAAAAGCAACCATGCATTATTTGATTGTTGTTCAGTGAGAAAGATTACAAAACTAACTTACCGATACTTCTTTTATTATAGTTTCAGACTTTACTCCTTTAGTATTGGTAACTTGAAATTTCTTTTCAAACACACGCCAAGCTTCAAAGCGTTTTCGCTGCAGCTAAATATATATGAGATGATATTTAATTGTCATAACCTCAATAATTATTATATTACAATTATACCATATAAAACATACCTTTGAAGTGGGGTCCGATTTTGATAAATCAACTATCACATGAACAAACCTGGCCAAATTAGCCAATAATGTGTGGTATAAATGGAAATCCCAAGTTTAACTGAAGTTCAATCACTATATAAGCTAAGTATGCAAAAAAGTTATTTTATTTAGAGATTTATCTTAAATGTAGGAATAAACAAACCATAATTTAATGTGAGCGCATACAGATTTTGAATGTTCAAAGCAAGGATAATTTTTTAAAAGTTCAACCATATCAAGGTGTTTCATTTTTTATAAGAATGCAGAGCGATTCTGAAATGTTTGTCGTAGCTCGAATTGAACGCCCCAATCAACTCTGGGTTTTTGGTACTCTTTTTTTAAGTCACTAATTGCTTCTTCGTATTTTTCAATAGTTAAAATATCTCCATTGAAATTTTCTCTTGAATAGCTAAATTAGAATTATGATTAATATAAAAATAAACTAACTTCAAACAGACCTATCTTGAGTTATTTAATTTTATAATACAAAATTCGATAGACTAAAAAAAATTAAATTCCATAATATTATCTTAAGTCGTATAGTATACACTCTTAAAACTACTTTGGTCAAATTTTTTTGCGTTATTTGTTTTAACCAAAAAATGGTTAAAAGTGACTGTTTTGGGTTAGTTTTTTTTACATTTTTTATGGGTAAAAACACTGGGTCAAAAAGTCCAACACAAAATTTGGTTAATGTTTTAAACCCATTCTGGGTTGTTATTAACGAATTTTTGGTTACCTGTTCTTTCAACCCAAAACTGGGTTACAAAATATTTTCTTGACTTTTCCCAAGCTGACATAGTCTTTTCAAGACAATAAATATCCATACATTGACAACCAAAAATTTATAATATTCAACCTTGATTATATTCCATTCTCATACAATTAAAAATTGGAAACTTAAAATTTTTACTATTTGATATTATAGTATTTTAAAAGTTTTTATGTGACTTTTTAAAATTTACACCAATATGTAATATCATAAGTGGATCATTCTCTCAGACTAACAAGTAAGATATACCTGACCGAGACCCGCAATTTGTATACTTAGAGAGAATGATCCACTTATGGTAATATTCAGGATTGGTTTTCTTAGGACATTTTTAATAGATTTAAGTCACTCTGAGAAGAGTAAATCTTCTTAATAACAGTGGAATGTAATCAAGGTAGCATATTAAAAATTTATACATTGTCAATATACAAATATTAAATGTCTTCATGAAACAAGTTACATTATGCAGCTGATATACAAATGGATGAGAAGTTTCCATTACATAAAGCGTAAAAAAACTCAGTCTGTATGCCTCACAAAAAATATCATGTGAGATAAAACAGTACAATACCTAATAATGGGAATTTGAGCATTCAATTATACATTTCTGTACAAATTTACACCAAAATGTAATATTTAGAAAATAATTTTTCCATGTTATTTTTTAACTGCATCTTAGCCACTCCATGACGAAGAGTAAGCCTTCTTTATAACAGTGGAATGTACTCAAGGTAGAATATTAAAAAATTAAATTGTCAATATACGAATTTTAAATACCTTCACGAAACAAGTGACACTATGCAGTATGCAGCTAATATGCAAATGCATGAGAAGTTGCAAGTAAATAGTTAAAAATAACTCAATGAGTTTGAGTAAATCTCTGAAAACATCATTATACTAGATAAATTAGTACAATATCAATTAATAATAATTTTAGCTTCCAATTTTAGTTTATTTTGACCTGAATTTTATGAAGAAAAGTAAGGCATTCCACTGTTAAAGAAACCTTACTGTTCTTAGCAAAGTGGCTAAGATCTTTCAAAAAATGACATCTAACACGATAATGTTTTAGAGGTGTACACAGACTGATTGAGATATTTTAGACTATATTTCATGGCCACTTTCCATCCATTAGAATATCAGCTGCATAGTGTCACTTGTTTCGTGAAGATATTTAATTTTCGTACATTGACAATTTAATTTTGTAATATTCTACCTTCATTACATTCCTCTGTTATAAAGAATCCTTACTCTTCTTCACAGACTGACTTAATTACCATGGAAAATTATTAAAAAATTTCAAGTATGGTCAAAAATTTAAAAAAGGAAGCTCAAATTCCCAATATTAGATATTGTACTAATTTCTCTTGCATGGTAATTTTTTCCAGGTGTACAGACTGATTGAGTTATTTTAAACATTGTAATGGCAACTTCTCATCAATTTGCATATCAGCTGCTTAATGTAACTTGTTTCGTGAAGATATTTATTGTTAATCTTTGTACAATTTATAAATTTCCTAAGAAAATCAATCCTAAATATTACATTTTGGTGTCAATTTTAAAAACTTTTAAAAATATCAAATACTAAAAATTTGAGCTTCCAATTTTAAATTTTTAACTGACTTTTTAAAATATACACCAAAATATAATATTCGTTAATTTTTTTCTTGGGCCATTTTTTAATAGATATCACAGTAAAGCTTCTGCATGACAGTGGGATATAATCAAGATTGATTATTACAAATTTTGATTTGTCAATTATACGAATATTAAATGTCTACATGGAACTAGTTACATTATGCAGCTGATATGCAAATTGATAAGAAGTTGCCATTAAATATAGTCAGAAGTAAATGAACCAAAGTTATTAACCAAGCCTCAAAAATGGAAGGATTTCTCTTAATCATTTAGCTTATGTCCAGTGCTATCGTGTCACAGATGAAAAACTACTATGGAATTATGGATTAATTTAAAATAATCTCGCACTTTAAAACTGCCTAAAACTGCGAAAGAGCGTGCACATTTTCAAATAATCATTTCATTCCATAGTAAAATCCCTTATTTGTCATAAATAATAATACATTATCTGATTTTTAATCTGCATATAATGTAGGACTTTACTAATTTATTGTTTTTAATTATCTGTCTTTGTATATTTTAACCGGGAGCCCCTTGAAAATCAGCTTTGCTGAAGGTGATATCCCTTAATAAAGACCATATTATTATTATTATTATCTCATCCAATTGCCTATCAGCTGCATAATGCCACTTGTTTCGTGAAGACATTTAATATTTGTCAAGTAAAAAAATTAAATTGGAAGTTCAAATTTACAGTATTTGATATTGTACTAATTGAAAATTTCTTAACTGAATTTTTAAAATTTACACCAAAATGTAATATTCAAGAATGGTTTTCTTAGGGCATTTTTTAAATAGATCTTAGCAACTTTGAGAAGAGCAAATGTTTCTTATAATAGTGAGATATGTAATCAAGGTCGAATATTTATATAAAAAAAAACATTTTCTCTTCTCAAAGTGGCTAAGCTATTAAAAAATGTCCTAAGAAAACCATTCTTGAATATTACATTTTGGTGTAAATTTTAAAATAAGTAAAAAAAAAATTCAATTATTAGAATATCAAATACTGTAAATTTGAGCTTCCACCTGACTTCTTAAGATTTAAAAAAATATATAATTAACAGGAGTTGTTTTCTTAATTATTTAAAAGTTGTTAGCCACTCTGTGAAAAGTAAGGCTTCTTTAAAACAGTGGAGTGTAATTAAGGAACAATATTAAAAATTTTAAATTGTCAATATACGAATATTAATTATTCACGAAACAAGTGACATTATGCAGCTGATATGCAAATGGATGAGATATTGCCATTAAATATAATTAAAAATAACTATCAGTCTCTGTACAGTGTACACATCTCAGGTTAGAGAAATTAGTCCAATATAAAATAATAGGAATTTGAACTATGGATTTCTTCAGAATTTTGTTTTGTAAGGCAACCAAAATTTATTGGACTTATTGTTTGGGATATTACATGTTAAAATTTAAAAAGATCCCAAATTGAGTAATTATTGTAACCCAAAATGGGTTGTTTGTGTTAAATAAAAAAGCCCAAATTTAGTTATTATTGTAACCCAAAATGTGTTACGAATAACAACAAAATTTTAGTTTTTCTATAACCCAACTTTGGGTTGTAAGTTTTACCCATTTCTGGGTTGAAATTAAAACAACCCTAAATAATGACCCAGCGTTGGGTTACAAAAATAATCCTTTTTTGTCAATTTTGACCTGTTTTAAGAGTGTAGGCATTTTGTACTCTGAATTTTACGTTACATACACAAAATCTAGAATATTGCTACAAGCATACGGAATTAGTTAGTTCCAAGCCAAAACTAGGACTCATATGCTTCATAGAATCTGCCAAATTGAAATCCTGACTTTTAGGGCTTAGTTTTAAATTCCTGGACTTTTTGACGAATTTCCATTTTCCCTGACATTTCCAGGTTTTTCAGGCCGTGTCCGAACCCTGCATAGCTTTCCCACCTAAATTTTGATGCAAGTCAGGTAATTACCCAATGTGTAGGGTATCTTGATATTCAATTTGGTACCCCAAAATGGTATTTGCGCATCCCTAATGTTTTTCAAAATGATAACTTTCTAAACTAAACCATTTCTACGATTAGGACCATTTCACTCACCTGTTTTTTACATCCCTCTTTTGAGAATGTGGTCCAGTAGATGTACCAGGCTGTGATAAATTGTCACTTACAGCAACACTCGCTATTTTTAAAAAGCCTTTAGCAAGCCTTTAGGGTCTTTAGATGTCTTTTCACCAAATGCTTTGTTTCGTTCCTTTCTTATCCTCAAACTTAAGGCAGAGATAAACTGAGTCTAAAAAAATTGAGCCTTTTTACCGAATATTGAAAAAGAGGGAAGAAATGTAATAAAAAATTACCCATGTTTTTTTCCTGGCGCTTGCAGACAGGGATATTTTGCTGTCATTTCCATACCAATCTGCGCGCAAACATTTTGATTGCAAACTTTGGGATCTCTTACGTAATGAGCTCCACATTCTTATTTTTTTTCTTGAGATCACAATTTAAATCATCATCAATCAGTGGGATTGGATTAGGGCTATTAGGGGGACTGTCTACAGAACCGTCACTAAAAATATTTCCATTAACTTCCATTTCTTCATTTTCAGGCATTTCATTTTCTAGATTGTCTACATTACGTAAGCAGCCTGGGTGATGGCCACGACAATGTACCTTAAATGCACCGTAGCTATTAGTTTTATAAGGGCACACTCTACAAGAAATGTTAAACAAGCTTTCGTTCTTATGAAGTTTGATAACATGTTCGTTTAATGTATGGATGAATTTCGTTGTAAAATTGCACATTTCACAAGAATAATTTTGATTATTCTCAGTCATTTTAAAACAAAAGGAAAAAGCCAAGCTATTTACTAATTAAACATTACTCTTATTAAAACGTACCAGATACTAGTCAAAACTATAGCAACAGAAATTAGGTTGGCCGGGTTAGGGCTAGCTCGCCGTGGTACATAAAAAGCCTAGCCCAGAATTATTAAAGATAAACTAAGTATACTGTCTAATACTTCAAACATCCACGTAAATTACAGACTCATATATAACAAATACCAACTTTTTGAGACTGCCATTGTGAGAATAAAAAGTATAGTAACTACGAGTCTACGATGAACAAAATTGGGCCAAAAAACTGCTAACGCATTCAACCAAGGAGGATCTAATCCTCCTTGATTCAACGGACCAACTAAACCATGGACAAATAAATTACTTCTGGACAAAGAATATAAAGTATATAATAAGAGTATATTCTTTGTTATGGATAGGTAAAGTAGGCGCGCGTTCAGCTGCACGATTTAACGTGGTGCCTAGTTGAGTGTCGACACCTATGGATGCGCTGAATTGCAAGTGTATACCTCTATAGTTTCCTGGTTTTACTATTTAGTATACAGTTTCTTACTGTAAAATTGAAATTGAATATCGATACAAAATAAAAGTTACGATGCCGGGAGTAGTGGCTCACTCCTGTAATCCCAGGCGTCCGGGAGGCAGAGTTTGTGGATGGCCGTGTGAGGACGACCACCAATCCCCCAACGGGTGGTCGGAATACTTCCGCCACGGGTGTCCCCACCCCTGTCCCCACGTATCCCCCCGTTGGCGTGGCCGTTACACATATCTCGCCCTGATTAATCAAATGGACGAGAGGACTGAATTGTCCCACACGTCACAATCGCATAAAAATAAAAAAAAAATAAAGTTACGATGTTATTGTTCTAATCTGAAGGTGAGATACTAAAATATTATTCCCAAGAACAAAGTGAAAAATATAGTAACATTATTTAACATTATTTTAATTGAAATGTTTATATTCAAAATAGAAAAACGATCATAGTAAAATACAATAACAATTAATTTTAAATGATTTCAATAATGCAATGTCGCATTCTGAACTACTTAGTTAGAAATGTCAAATTTTGATTGAAAAATATTATTGAAAAAAATTTACAATGGGAAAGTAGAATCACAGAAATGTTTGGGACGCAGGTATTCAAGAATAGTAGTAAAAATAGAAATAACCTATAAAGTAATTGAAATTTTATCTTTTAAAGTGTACCGAAATAAAATTGAAATTTAAGGGATCTCCATATGTAAAAAAAACTGTCTAGATGAAAAAGGAAAAGTGATCTGTAAACGTCTAGCGATCTCATTCCTGCTAAGACTATATAAGAACGCTTTACTTTGAATATAGATCACTCGAGAAAATTTGGAGATCGCCTATGAACTATTTAAGATCACATTAATATCACTTTAAGATCACTCTTGGTACACCGTAAACGATCTTTTAATGTTCGAATGTGATCTGAGAGTGAATTAAAAATTTGCAGTGCACGTTGCCCCAGTTTTATAGGTAGAAACTTCTCCGAAATGTTTTCTCCACTAATGATAGACTGGTAAGTATTCATGAAGAAGGACTCAATGAGGAGCCATTCCCCTCAAAACGTTGGATCTTAAATAAAATATTATATGGAAATTAGACTTTTTTTCGTTTCATTATTTATCTGTTATCTTGATTAAAAGTTAGTAGGTTACTATAAACTACCTACTTTAAATATTTAAACTCCGACTTCATGGTTCTTTTATTTCGGAGAGCTTTATTTTAATGTCACCAAATTGGACTGAAACAATTTGATGAGATGATTAATTAGTGGTGTAAAAATATGTCATAAGTTTTCACTATAATTAATTATAAAGTTGACAACAAAATTTCATTTGGAAACCAATATATTTTTTCCGAGAGGGTTTTTTCCCACCTACGTGGTAACGCGACTTATGAGGTAAACACCTCTTTTTCTGTTGGTGGGGGGACAAAATATCTCAAGGCTACGGGGTATACCGTCTCCGAATCACAGCCACTAGCAAAGGCAGATACTCTCGTAAATAACTTTTCATTTCTCGACGGCCATACTAGGAATTTTTTGGACACTCTTTTTCGCGCCTTATTCCTCCTCTCGTATACGCGTGCTCGCCATTACCTTCACCTTCGGCGGGAGTCCAGGCTTGGGTCTTTGGTCAGCGGATATGGAGGATGAGTGCTAAAGGGGAACACTTCAATGAACGCGCCCAGCCAAATATCGTAAAAAAAGAGTTTTATATAATTTTTTGGGAAGGGTTATCCTATATTATCGGGAAAAATAATACCTAGTATAAATATGACGTCATAGAAATTCGCTAGTTTTTACAAAGAAATATGCGTACGCCGTTACATTTACAATGGCTATGGAATCATTTATAAAGACCATTTCACATTTTTAAAGGTTGGCAAAACCACCGTCTGACGGTAAGCGTTAACGGTTGGTGCGGTTTGGTGCGGTTGTTTATTTTTCGTTAACGCTCACCGTCGTGACGGTTTCAACTCAGTTTCATTGGAAATGTTATTATTGTAATGTTTATGTGTAGTGTACACTCTGTTCAAAAAGACTTTGCCCATGGGAGATTTCGAACAATAGTTGCATCAAGTCGAAGCGGACATCGGTAATATATTAATAAAATGTTTAGCTACAAATTGGCCAATATCATTTTCTGGATAGACTTATAATTTGGCCTATTTTGGCCTAAAAGAGGGGGTGTCAACTTTTTTATTTTTGATCTCAGGTCATTTTAAAACCGATTTTCGTGTTCTCCGGGGTTGATTTATATTTTGAAAGTGTTGGAATTATTCAAATCGACGCATTGGATCAAAAGATATTCACCAAAGACGTTTTCACAGAAATTGAGAAATATCTAAACATCTCAACAAGCCATTTAAAATAATAAATGTTGACGGGTTTTGTCGCCATCTATAGTTCCTAGAAGTAATCTTTTTTGTTTAATTCTAAATATGTAACAAATTGAACGTTAACATAAATATTTTCATGTGCTCATTGGAGAAACGAACAGGGGCGACGCCAGAAAATATTTAGGTGTAGGCAAAGATTTTTCAAAAGCGTAAGTCATGTCAAAAGCTTATCCGGTTTCATTATAATAACGTGAAAAATCGTATTTGTGAATGGTAAGGTGTTGCGCTTCTTGATATTATATTTTATATTGCTTGATTTCTAATTAATTGAACTAATTTATTGCTTGACTGCGTTATAATATTTTTCTATGAATTATTTTGATTCTGAAGTCTGATTGCTTGATTGCGTTATAATATTTTTCTTTGAGTTTTGTTTCTGAAGTCTGATTGATTGGGTTGTTATTGTGTATTTTTCTATTCCTTATTTTTATTTTTTGATACTCTAATATTTTAAACTGGATATAGTATAACGTTATTTCTGCGTATTTCGAATATGTGTGACGTGGAGGGTATTTTCACGTTTTAATAGGATCAGTTTTTTTAATTTTAAATATCTTTCGTTTTATTTGTATTTTATTTCGTTTTTTCAGTCGTTTTTTTTTATCGAGTGGTATACATCGTGCGCTTACACTTATGTTGGTCTGGTTTTTAACTGGGTCGTCATTACTTCGTAATTTATTAACGTTTTCTCGACTGATTAAGATGTTTTATTTGAAAAAAAAATGACCGAGTGCTGAGTGTTATGCAACCTCTGAACGTCCAATGGCGGACGTTCTACCACAGAACCACCGACACTTGTTACGCTTCATTGAAAATTAGACCTTCAGCTTTAACGGACGCGTATTTAATAGAGAACGAAATTTTGGTTTAATTGGAATAGAATTGAAATTGAAATTATTGCATCGAAGAAATTCTAATTTAGCGTCTTCTCCATTGATTAAAAATAGTGTTGGGCCCAAACCGATATGAAATCGGTATCGGTCACCGATATCGCGATTTTCCCGATTAATCGGTTCGCGACTAAAATACCGATTTTACCCGATTATAAAAAAAACCTTCCGATACCGATTTTACCCGTTTTTTTCCGATTATTTAAAACCGATTTTCTTAAAGTCCTGGTAGATGGCGCCACTAACCTTGACCATTTGAAGTTCAAACTTCAGTTGCGGCATGGAGAAATGGCGGTGGAGAGGAAGAGACGCCGTTTAGGTAGATCGAGCTTTTTTAAATCGGTAACATTAGTATCGGACCATTCATAATGAATTGTAAAATCGGTATCGGTGAAAATCGGTAAAAAATCGGGAAAATCGGTATCGGTATCGGAATCGGTTAAATTACGATATCGGCCAACCCTAATTAAAAACAAATTCGCCATCCAGGTTTCGAACCCAGGCCATTCGGCTTGGCAGTCGAGCGCTCTATCACAGAACCACCGACAGCTGCTTAGCTTCACTGAAAATAAGACACTCATCGTAAGCATAATAGGTAACAAAGTCTTGAATTTTTTTATGAATGAATTTATGAGGGCCTAATCTGGTTTTTTTACGAATTAAATTATGTTGATTTAATATTGTTGGTTGTGTTTTTTTAACTGATCGAGATTACGTTCTTTTTTGTCTTATCTTTGCTATTGTTGGTTTTTCTGTCTTATATTTGTTTCTACAATTTTTTAAGTTTATTTCCTTTTTCCCGCAAAATCGTCCCGTCTTAGAGGAACCTTTATGAGCGTAAGTCATGCCCAAAAGCTTATCCGGTTTCATTATAATAACGTGAAAAATCGTATTTGTGAATAGTAAGGTGTTGCGCTTCTTGATATTATATTTTCTATTGCTTGATTTCTAAGAATTTGAACTAATTTATTGCTTGACTGCGTTATAATATTTTTCTATGAATTATTTTGATTCTGAAGTCTGATTGCTTGATTGCGTTATAATATTTTTCTTTGAGTTTTGTTTCTGAAGTCTGATTGATTGGGTTGTTATTGTGTATTTTTCTATTCCTTATTTTTATTTTTTGATACTCTAATATTTTAAACTGGATATAGTATAACGTTATTTCTGCGTATTTCGAATATGCGTGACGTGGAGGGTATTATCACGTTTTATTAGGTTGAATGGTACATTCGGACGAATGGGATTTTGGTCCAATGGTCTACAATCGTTTAAATTCTTTATGCATATATAAAAATGTATATATTAATTAAAAATGTTCAAAAAAAGTTACGCAAGTTACTTAAAATATTAAGTAACGTATTTCTGTTGTGTCATCAGTAAACTAGAAGTAAGTAACGTGGGTCACCGATGTTTTCTCGATGCGACGCCGGCGATTTGATACTTTTAACGCAATTTGAACTACCTTTGTTCTATCTGACTTTTCCCCCGATTTACTACACTTCTACGAGGGAACTAAGGGAAACAATGTTTAGGGAAAATTCAACTAAATGGAGGCAGCTAGCTGAAGGCCCGCCCTACGGGCGTGCGGCGTGCCTCAGCTAGTTCGATATCATATTTTGAATTTCTTCCGCCCTATGACCGACAGCCATATTTATTCTTTGGATAATTGACTAAGCACGCGTGACGTCTGGAATCGTATCGTGCTTACTACTGCGGAACCGATACAAAAGGGAAAGACTTCAATTCACACTTACATCACCGCTTCAAATCATAGATATCGTGTTATCATTTCCAGTACAATTCTATTTCCTTATTTTCTTTCTTAAATATATCTTAGATTCCATTTTAGCTCGACCGAACGGAATTCGCATAAACTAAATTGAATCAATTATGTTACAGCCCTCTATAGAAACAAACTCTCGTAGTAATCTGGTTACTACTACCTCTCGCCTGCATAATCTTGGATATTATCCACTACGTCTGGACCTTTCGAAAATAGTCTAGCAGACTTTTGTAAACAGTTATCCCCGAGAATTCATGTAACCCCGAAAATTACGATCTATAAATATGTTTCAATTTATTTAGAACAAATAATTGAAATTGATACCTTTTATGATTTATTATCAAATAATCTTTCTGACATGTTTTTCAAAGTATATCTTATACACCTTACTTATCAATTTCTATTATCAATTTGTGAATTCATATATTTTTAAAGCGTTGAACCTTGGTTCCAGGTTAGAAATCTAGAATCCACTTTCCACGGTTTTCCACCAATTCTTCAGAGACATCATAGCCGAGATTGTTTCTGCTTGTAAGCTTCTTCGCTTTGGTGTAACTAAATCGGTCCCAGCGGAAAAAAACTATCTCAGAGGGCACCGAAGTAGCTGGAATAGCGAGGTAATCTCTGGCCATTTTAGCAACAGAAGGATAATTTATTTTATTTGCCTAAAACAAATATTCAAACGATTCATTTAATAACGTATTAGTTTCACTCTTCGACTTAAAAAATGTCCAGTTTAGTTTTGAAAATTTACCCCGAATTAAATTAAATATCTTCCTTTAAATCGTACGCGTTGATCGAAAAAGGTTAATTAATGCTTAAAAAAATCTCAGTCATACGTACTTTCCACCAATGAAGTGCATTGGTTTTTGGTGCCTGGAGATCGGCTTTGAAGAATTTAAGCAGCTGTGAACCACGAGCTAACCTAGTCGGTCGCTTGGGATAAAACGCGAAAATTCCATCCGAGTCTTCAACCGTAGTGGAGAAGGCAGATGAATTATTTTCGTAGAAATTATTGTAAACATTCAAAATAATTGATTTAATGGATTTTTGCATTGTCTTCCCAAAGTACCGTTCAACAAAATCCAATTTCAAAGTTGGATCCAAAGCTATATAAAAATATATGTAATTTATTTATTAATCAATCTATACCAAAGTGAAAACGGGAAAAGAAAACGTCAAAAATGATCACGTGATTCCCGATGTGGTTGAAACTTCTAGAGCGTTTTTGCTTAAAGGGCATCACCGGCTTTTCAAAAAACTATGGGTGAAAATCGAGAAGCTACACCTCTTCGGTACCTCGTGATTACAGATACATCAATTTAAGTTTGGCATTTTGTCGAGCTCCGTTTCCGAAAATCTCGCCGGAAAATATTGAAATTCAAACGCTGGTGTGGCCTTTTAATCTCTATTGTGTAGCGTGCCTATTTGTTAATAAACTCTCTTACCAATTGCTACCCAAAATGCTTCGATGTTTGAAGCTTCCTGATAACTTGCTAACTTGGTTTTAGCAACAGCGCAGGCATCGTTAAAATTTTGGTCACTGGAACCTTTACTTAATTTGTCGAGAAGCTAGTGGTAAGCCGGCATTACCATAGAGATGGCAGGATACGATGCGGAAGACATTATGTTTGTAGCAAAATCGAAATCCTAAAATTTAGTTTAAAAGTCGCGGGTTTAGAGAACATTTACTTCGGTTTCAATGTAAGGTAAAAACCTTTAATAGAACCAGTAGCTTGTTTATGATTTCCCATTCACTGTCCGATAATGCCAATTTCCTTAAATCTTTGTCAGTCTTTGTAATGGATTCTAAAGTCGAAAATAAATAAAGCAATTTTTGAAATTGTGTATGTACATAATCAGATTGACTCTTAATTGTTATCAAATCACCTGTCTCAAATAAATAGCTCGGGAAAGCATTGCATAAGTAGAATTCCATCGGGTTTTTACATCCAGTAAAACTTTTCGATCTGCTATACCGAATTCGGCATTCACCTCGGACAGTATCTTTTCGCGTTGAACTGATAACCGAATTTTGGTGACTAAAGTCCTGATCTGAAATAATCACTCAAATATTTTTATGTTTACAGAAAACTAACACTAATATCAAATAAGTTCTGTCACTATTATTAATATTACTATTGGTGACTCAATGACATTGTCAGGACTATTCAAGCCGGTTTCAATTACTCTTACGATAAGTAAAGAACGCTCTCACAATTTCGTGGTTTCCAGTTACCTTTCTAACTGCATTTCCAATATTGCTATCCATTGCCATATAAGTTTCTTCTGACTCTTCTTTATTTTGTTCTTTGGCGTCATGACATGGTTGAGATTGTAGATGTTTAAGCAAATCTTGCACTGCCAAATTCAAAATAAGTGCAAAACAACGGATGCAATTTTGTGCAGTATATCTTAGTCCAATATCCCTACTCTTTTTTTTTTCAAATTCCTGACTAAATTTATCGTTGTTTGAAGCTTTATCCATTGTAATCGCTAGCACCTAGAGTTGGGTTAAATTTTTAACTGGTCTTTTACGATTTTAAGCACATGGAATAAATCTTACCTTCGTTTCAAACTTCTGTACGAGAACAGTGAACTCATCGCAAATATTGTTTCCAGTATATCGTACTGCGAAATGAATGAACCCCAAAAGTGTGTTTTTCAGAACCCAATTTCCGTCGATCCAATGTGCTGTAACTCCCAAAAACGGTATACGATTGTTCGACGTCCACCCATTCATAGTAAAAGAGACTTGACCTGGAATAGTCTGCAAAAGTACGTAAATCCTAACCGCTATTATAGAAGTCTTTTTTTAAACGTACTTAACAAAGGTCTAAGACCTTTTGTGTTCCTATTTCGTAGCAACTCAGAAATAAATGGGTTATCAGGATTCATTGATTTTAGCAGTTCCTTAAATTTTGGCTTTTCTACAACAGTGAATGGTTGGTCAGTTTCCTTGACCCAACGCTTTAAACAATTGTTTGCCTTGTTTATCGCGACATTTTTACAGCCAATTGTTTGGTTCCTTTCAAATTCTCTATTCTACATTTAACGAAACATATCTTCGTAATATTTAAAACAATATTGAACCAGCTTTTATTACATTCCTAAATGCTTTTGTTCGACGGTTATTCGAACAAATTTCTCTAACTTAGGTGTTGTCATAAATAAATGGACCAGAGTACATTTACAGTATATTTTCAGAAATATTCCCAAAACTTCAATTTTATAGCTTTTGTAGTGTTTCTCAATTCCTGATTAATTACTTCTAATAACTCATACGTTAAGCGACTTCATGGTTTAAGTACAGTTATAGTATATTTTGTTTGACAATAACTTTCGTGAATTTACATATGACGACTCCTAACAATGTACAATGAGAGGATATTTATCGCAGTCATTTCCATAACTTGGCATTATTTACTTCTGATCACAACTACTTAGGGCACTTGGTTGGTTTTAAGTGTCTCGTAATATCCGATTATTTACTTCTAATCACAACACACTTAGTAAACCCGAAATTCAACTTGGGTTCATTTACATCGTATTATACAATAAACAGGATCGCCCATACATACCCTTAAAATGTTACTGGCACAAAAAACCAGTAAAATAGGATCGGCACCCCCTTAAAATATTATTATGTAAACTGTGCAAAAGAATACATACATTTCGCAGTATTTGCAAATTGCCGTTTCATTTTCCAAAGGAAATGCTGCCACATAACGCTGCGGTACTTCCTTTTCTTACTACCATCAACAGTCGTATCACGATAAGTACTTTCCGCCATGCTATTTCGTTACCACGAATAAGGTATTTGTTACTTCTCCGTAAATGCACTAACCAGAACTAATTTGAAACAAACAGTACAATCAGCTAACACGAATATTTCGATAAACATTCTTATTTTGCGAATACATACGCTAGTATGTCGAAAGGTCAGTAACGTTATCTACTCCAAAATATATGGAAAAATATTTAAAAATAATCGAAACATAGGGATACTTAAACAAATGAAAATGTTCCACCTTGGACTCTCTAGCATAAAGATATATTTATTTGCCTGTCTTAATGACGAATAGTCGTTTTATGTTTTAGAAATATTAATATTTTTAATGATTAACCATTTCTACGGGTCAAAATACGTTTACTTTGGAATAAAATAATCGTATCACGGATTATGTGAAACGATTAACGGTACCGCAGAATAGCATACATTATTTTATTTATGGGAAGTGCAGAAACCCTCAGTAAGTGGATAACCATCGACCGAACGCCGATCCCTAATCTGGAGTGCGGCCGAAGACCAGACCCCAATTAATATCACTATATTAATATTTAAAAAATATATAAAGTGGTATACAATTAGTCTGTAACCACTTACAATTGTTTAAAAAAATAAAGGCCCTTAATGGGTCAGGGTGTGCAATAACTGGTGGCTTAACTGGGGAGTCGGGGTCCGGCTCTTTTAACCCATAAGGGCGGTGGCGCACTGGGATATGTTAGCTCTGACCAAATGGTCCTATCTCCACCTCCGACTTCGGTCAGGTAGGAGCTGGATACTGGGCTTCGGCTCAGGCTAACGGAGAGGGTCCAGGCCACCTAGCCGCCTCGGCGGATTGGGTAGCCTGCTGTGGGGCGGCGGGCCTCCGTATGAGGGCACGGCGGTCCTGTTTCCCGGCCTTTTGGGGTCTCACTGGGATATCCGGTGCCAGCTGTGCCGGGTTACTTGGACTGCTGTGTGCCCGTCATTCCCCTTTAGGAGCTCTCTCCAAAGCGCTTGGCTCTCTACCTCCGTAGGTGGGATGCCGGCTGGAGTTGTTATAGCATCTGCTCTCGATCCCACCGCTGTGCGCGAAGTGGGAGCTGCTCGTCCCAGTGCTGCGCCTTTTGTCGGTATGAGTGGCTTGCGTCGAGGGTGCGACCATCAGTAGTGGGGTTCTACTACCCATGCTGGCTTTGTCACCTGTCCGGGCTTGTGGAAGCTGACGTAGAGCATTCTGATGAGACCACACCGGTAGTAGGTTTTTTTGATTCGCTTGGAGCACCGGTATATAAATTTCTGACCACATGTTTAAAAATAAAATTTAATTGTTAGTAAAAGCATACGAAACATAATTGCGCATGAGTAATTATGTTACATATGAGAAAAGCATTAAGCTGATTTATTACTTTAACCTTTCGTTGTGTTAGGTGACGATGTCTATTTGACATTACGTTTAGAATATTATATTTTAATACAAAACATAAAATAACCGTAAGGTTTTGTTTAGGGATCTTGGAGAGTTTTTATTTCTATAGAATGGTATGAATATCACTCTTACGTCACAGGGAAGAGCTTTCACACACCCGTCGTAAAATAAGAAATTCCTCTATAGTTCTTTATTTATCTCAGACATTAATAGTTGTGTACAAAATAGAAATTGATACAGAGATTTACTGAATTAAACATGTAAATTGAGGTAGAATTATGAACATTTAAATCAAGGAGTTGGGGGCTATGCGGTATATTTTTTAAATGGTCCGGTAGCGAATGGACGATGGCAATAAGGCGTGCTTAATTGTCACTGCTTTCAGGATGTACGCCGAAGTCGAGGGAAAATGTAAAAGGCGTTTCGCTCAGACCCGAGTGCGCGCTCCAAGACATTGACGATTTAAAAATAGTTATCATCATACAGCTCTTTTTTGTTTAAATATACTTTTCAGTTGTCACACTAAATAAAAAAGGGGCGTAAGCCCGGCGCCGAGTGCTAGAAAGTTGAATCTTTCGGTTCGCTCTCCGCTTCACCGAGTAAGTAATGGTATTTCACCGGCGGCTGCAAGCGACCTCCCACTTATGCTATGTCTCTTCACAGAGTCAGACTAGAGTTAACCACAACAAAGTCTTCTTTCCTTGCTATTTTTGCTAAGCCCGTTCCCTTGGCTGTGATTTCGCTAGATAGTAGATAGGGACAATGGGAATCTCGGTAAGCCATTTAAAAGAGAAAATGCCAGCTTACATAACGAGCGACGACGTAAGCTGTTCTTCTTAAGTTTCGCCAATACAGTTGCCGCAGTTACTCTAACCCCAACTATATTATCCCAGCGATCCCTTAATTTGCGAATAGACATCGAAGGGTTTCTTGTGGCTTCAAGAACTGGCTCTCTGTCTTCGCGCGGCGTCGTTTTCTTGGGGCGCCCGCTTCGTTCAAGGTTCTTATTACAAACGTTAAAATAAATATACTTACATTTAAACTAATTTTAGAATAGAAATATTACCGTTATTCTTCCATGTCGAAGATATTGCGAGTAGCGATATTTAGCACCAGACACTGAACAATGCACTGTAGCGGCAATATTGTTCCATGTCGCTTCTTCTTGTCTTAAGGAAATTATTTGAACTCTTTGTTCTTCACTTATAACCGGCATATTGTATTAACTATGAACCTCGATCAACTAATAATTTCATTGAGGACGAAATCTCTTTTATACACTTTGGGTTAAATTATTTTATGACGCAAAACATAATCAAATCACAATATATATCAATACAAGTTTATTTAAAAAAATTAACTATAAGTCTACGGTTTTAAAATAATTTAAAGAGAGTTACTGCGCCAACTGTATTGGCGAAATTTAAGAAGGCTGGCTTACGTCATCGTCGCTCGTTATGTAAGCCATTTCAAACACCTCGCCACAAAACAAGCCTGGCGGGAATTTTGTCTTCAGCTTTTGCGATGGCCCAGAGAGGTCCTCACTCGTTATAATTTGTTTTCGGACGAGAAGGTATTGCAAACTGCTAACTAGTATATCGAACCCATATATTTAACGTATGTTTTAGTCGTTCCAGAGTTCCTCAAATTCTCCGACAATCTGGATAACCAGGAGAAAAAAATCAGAGAAATGATTCTCAAAACATTCACCGAACTAAAAGGAGCGGCCGTTTCTCAGTGAACGTCTGGTGCTGCATTGGAGATGGTAACTCCGGCATTCTGAGACCTATTGTCGGACGACTTAACGGGCAGTCGTATATTCAGATACTAAAAGATTCCATGCTGCCCTCAGTTGCCGCTATATATGGCTTGGAGAACGCAGGCAAGTATGTTTACAGAATAAAACAAGTTGGCAAGCCAAAATATACCACTCCTCGGAAGAATTGTCCCTAGTGGTATTAATTTCTCGAGATAACCCCTTAAAGATATATCTCCGCAATTTAGAGTTATTTGTTAAAAATGTTATCCCAGTTCTATCCCGCCCGGTATAAATTTTTAATTATAATAATTGAGACGAAACGACCAATTTTAATTTATTCAGAATATCATAAGTTAAGTAGTTACAACAGTGAGTTAGACGTACTATAACAATGCACAATTGAATTAAACCCTTTTTACACTACACGTTTGTCAGGTGAATATAATACAAAGCAAATTTTAATGAAAGAAATAGCTACAGAGGGTATTATAACGACCGTTCGCTTTTGGGATTATAATTTTAACGGAATCGGGCCGATTTTAATTAAACGATAGATTATCGAAATTTTATTAAAAGAATATTCTCTAAGGCCGCGCGATAAATTTACGAGAATAATTTCCCGTCGCCGTTATATCGCAAATTTAGTTGATTCGGGATTGCCAGAACTTTAATGTTGTGGGCGAGTGATTAGAAATAAAATGGCAACCAGAATTATGCAAAATTATAAATGTTTATTTTTATTCAGAACAGTCTATGGAACGTTCTAGATTTAACTTTCATCAATAACCCAACAATATACAGGGTGTCCATTTTTAATCGAAAAAGTGATTTTTCTCAATAACCGTTGTAGTTAGAATTTTTTAATTTTTTGTGTGAATTGTTAGTACCGGGGGCCATTGTTGTACATAATGTTTATCGATTTTAAAATAATATTTTAAAATTTTGAAAAAATAAATTTTGATGTATTGGAGCTCGTCTAATTTTTCCAATGAAAAAAATGTAGAGCGGCGTCGAAAACATAAGAATAACGTTTGGTCGTTGAAACCACAATCATTTTTCACGAAATTACACGCGTTTGAAAATTGACTTAACGGGTAAACAAAATAATTGGAAAAATCAAAATCTAGAATCTTTTGGATGCAGTGGAAGTCGTAAGACAATATTATTTTTAGGATGAACTAAATATTATTTTTATTTATTTAAATTAAATGTAATGAATAATAACCGAAAGTTCAAAAACAATATCCCCGAAATTAGATACGTGATATCTTGAAGGTTCCCCGAGTATTTACTGAACGAAAATGTTCTCAGGTAATATAGAATTTAAATGAGAGTTAGAAATTTAGAATCTTGCATTAAATAAATAAAAATAATAAATAGTTCATTCTAAAAATAATATTGTCTTACGACTTCCACTGCATCCAAAAGATTCTAGTTTTTGATTTTTCCAATTATTTTGTTTACCCGTTAAGTCAATTTTAGAACGCGTGTAATTACGTGAAAAATGAATGTGTTTTCAACGACCAAACGTTATTCTTATGTTTTCGACGCCGCTCTACATTTTTCTCATTGACAAAATTTTACGAGCAATCAAAATTTATTTTTTTAAAATTTTAAAATATTATTTTAAAATCGATAAACATTATGTACAACAATGGCCCCCGGTACTGACAATTCACACAAAAAAATTGCAAAATTATAACTAAAACGGTTATTGAGAAAAATTACTTTTTCGATTAAAAATGGACACCCTGTATATCCCTCCAACGTAATTGTGCAGAACTGGTACTCAAGTGTCCAAGACTAGATTTGTCTTAGTTCATCACGATTGAAAAATAAACCAAAACACACTTACACTTAAGTAAATATCATAAATTATACTGAGTAATTTTAACTAAATTCAAACTCCCTTACTATAAACTCTTGTCTTAATTAACAGCTGAGAGCTGTTCGCTACTAATATCTTCCAATCTACTTAATTAGCCTCACAGGTTGAGTTGATAATTTCAAGGGTATAATTAGGTTATTCCAATTCAAAAAATAAAAACATTCAATTTTATCTTACAGCTGACTTGAGTTAGTTCACAATTACTTTAACACTTTCAGTCTTAAACACGCACTGTTCATACACTTAGTCCATTCGCTCACGTTCCAAACGCGAAACACAATTAAACTCTTTCCTTGACCGAAGACCAAACATACTAATTAAAACCGAAAAGTTACCTCATAACTTTTGACCGACACCAGGACCCCGTCCTGTAGTAGTTCGTCTGACCACCAAGAACTAAGAAAAACAAATCTTCCATTTTGACGGCAACGGCTTTATATACGTTTGTTTGATGTTTTTTAGAACCGTCAAGATTTGACTAAAGTTCGAAAAATTGAGAAGATTATATTTTTTACCTGGTTTGATTGATAGTTCTCCACACGGTGGCGCTATATTATTACTTTTATATAGTTTCCGCGGGAGTTTTGAATAATTATCCTTTTTCTAAGCGTTATTAAAAGGTAAAAAACCCGCCTTATCATGATGGTTTCTTTACTTTTCATATTCCTAAAGGAAGTCAATGGCTCGGCGGTAAACTATCTGCATTGTAACGATGCGACCCGAGTTCAATTCCTGACCACCATCAAATAAAGTAAAATACTCAGGTATTTAATTAAATATAATATTAATATAATTTATAAATATAATATTAGTATAATTTATAAATATTTAATTAAATATAAGATTAATATAATTTATTAATATTTAATTAAATATAAGATTAATATAATTTATTAATATTTAATTAAATATAAGATTAATATAATTTATAAATGTTTCATTAAATATAAGATTAATATAATTTATAAATATTTCATTAAATATAAGATTAATATAATTTATAAATATTTCATTAAATATAAGATTAATATAATTTATAAATATTTCATTAAATATAAGATTAATATAATTTATTAATATTTAAAATGATGTAGAATAAATTATAGTACCTAACGTTATAACTTTGTAAATGACATTCGCCAAAGCTGTTTTTTAGAAAAACACCGTAACTTAACAAGCGTTGGTGGCTGAGTGGTTAGAGTAAATCTCTTGCACGAGGCAGACCCGGGTTCGATTCCCGGCCGGCGCCAATAATTCGCAAATTGATACTAAGACGAATACCGTGAACAATTGGTGGAAACCCTGCCATTGGACGTTGAGAGGTAGCATTACACTCAGCACTCGGTCCGTCCCAAAGTGATTAAGAAGAAGTTGGAGAGAAAACGCCCATACAAACACAACAGACTCAACATCCACAACCATCATAACACAGACATACCACAATCTCTACACCCACAACCGACATAACTCGAACTCAACATGCACAACCATCAAAACACAACCACGACAAACTCAACACTCACAACCGTCATAACAGGAACTCAACATTTACAACTTACGCATAAACATTACAAAAACGTAATACACCAAACCTTCACGACGCTGAGCGAAAAACCACCATCCAAATCAAACCACAAATGAATCCGTTAACGTTCACCGTCACACGGTGGTTTTGCCAACCCTTCGAGAAACTGCGCACGCAGGGATCTCGAGAAACTGCGTACGCAATGATTAACCTTTGCACGAACAATGCGAACGCAGGACAGACAGACACACAGACAGACGGACAGACACGGTGATTGTATAACCCCTCGGATAGGTAGAAATGCAGTAACGTTAATTTCTGATGGCTTTTATCGTTTAAGGATTTATTTTATGCAATATAATTGCCCCGCGCACACTGTCAGGGTGGTTAACATATTTCCAGAAGCCGACGGGTTCGAGACCTTAGATTGGCAGGCTTTTTCCCCTGACCTAAATCCCATTAAGAATTTGTGGTCAAAGATAACATACTTTAAAATGGAGAAAAGAATACCGAACGACGCCAACGATTTAATGAACATGGTGGACGATGCCTTTAACCGTGTGTCGCCTCAATATCTGCGGGTGCTAACGAACTCCTTCCGCCGTAGACTGGGGCATTGCCTAAGAAGAATAGGTGACGCTATACCTTATTAATGTATAAATTATATATCTCGTTTCGTTTCCCATTTTATTATTTATCTATTTATTTTGCATTCAAATATCACCTGTGATTAAATTGGAATTACGTTTTATCATAAGTAACATAATACCGATAAGTATGACACTTCCTATGGCTTTAATGCTAGTTTTCTAACCACACCTTTTATCGACACTGATATTCTCTTCAAGCTTCGACTTGCACTAGCAACTTACAGCCCTTGTTAAAAAAATATTATTTAAGAATTTAGGCCTAATATCGGAGAGCACGTCTTGGAGTCGCGAGTGACTTTGGCTTCGTTTTGAAGCCGGCGTGCGAATGACGCGTGCCAAAAAATGGGCTCGTAACGTCGAGAAAATTTTTCTTTTAAATTTTATAATTGAAGCCTAATATTGCGTGGATCTATCGGAAACCAGATATTTCGACTTAGCTAGGTTTCCACTAACGTATTTATCGGCCGTTACCTAACACTGACCGTGCATTTGTTGTTTCTGTCGAACGCTAGTGAAAACCGAGCATTAGGCTGCGTTTCCACCAACGCACGTAAGAGCGCTACATAATTTTTTGTCGTTCGTAAAAACAATTGCATGCTCAAAGTTGGGTGTCGCTTTTCGACGCGCGCTGTAGGAAACCTAGCTTTAGGCGGAAATATGGCGTATTTTGGACACTAGGGGAGTCACTGCTGATAAAACAACTTGATGTCGCAATAACTATGAAAATCAGTTCCGTTGTTAATCTCGTTAAATGTCATACTTATCGTTATTATGTATAAAACCATATGTAACATAATGTCTTTTGCAACCAGACACGACCCGGTTTTTAAAGTTTAAACAACAGATAACACCGAGGCGCAACGTTACTAGATTTCACATTTCTTAGGTAGTTATCTACTGACAATTAAAAACTTTTGAACGAAGAAATCGTCAAAGACGATGACATATTTGCGGCAACACATAATCGCAACGGGATACAGTTACCTCAAACTACCTACAATGCCCTTCAAAACATGACGATATTTTGATTGTTTACGTTCAGCATGGTGATTATTCATTTTCCACCGGAAAATAGTCTTGCATTTATTTTAAATATTTTATTATATTAAATATTAATTTGGTGCCCTAAAAATTGACTTATTGAGCCCTGTTCGGGCCCCTATCGAGTGGATTTGTGACCCCACAGTGAAACCAAACGTAGGCTATAGGCTATAACCTGTCTCGCCTATCCTTAACGCATCCACTGTTTCAGATTTTTTTTTAAATTCAGTATCGAAATGGCACTTCTTCAGTGGGCGCCCTTTTGGGACATGGGCCCAATTTTTTGACGTAGTTACGCCACTGAATTTTTCGTTATGTTCGGGGGCCACGTGCTGGCCATTTCTTTTTGGTTATATCGAAATTTGCCTCTGGTTGTCCAAAATGAGAGCCCAAACAGTATCCTTTAAGAAAATGAGCTCCTGGTGTGGGCATATGGCTCTGCGGCCGCCCGATTTCGGGTTGTTATTGTTCCACATGAGTTTGGATGAGTTTAATTTATAAGGGAAGGCACTTTTGTTTACCAATTAATTACAGAAATTGTTCGAGTGTAGTGAAAGATTTACTTCATTATTAAAATGTTCCACTTTGTAAATTAGCATTTCGCGAATTTCGACAAATTTTTCAGAATGCCCTAGCGTCTCAACCGTTGGTCGTAGAGTGAAGATAATTGCACTTTCTAAATATGAATCGACCATTCTGAATCCAAAAAAGGCACTTTCAGCGTCGTTACCACATTATTTCTATAAGTCCAAAAAGTTTTAGTTTCCGTTTTTAACGAAGGTGGCGCTTTGATCCGATAGGTCTTTGAAAAATATTCACGAAGCACTTTGATTCATCCATCTACCTTGTTCCGTTCAAGAGAAAACATAATTTTAGTGACAAAAACCCAACGGCCGAAGACTTATTTAACAGAGTGTACAATAAATGATTATGAAATAAAAATTATAAATTTTTAGGAGCCCTCAGATCCTGCATTTTCAGACTACAGCCTTATTACAAAAACCATTTATTCAAGGCAGTTCACTATTTCTTTGGGTAATAGTGAGTCTTTGCAAAAACAAATTAAAAATATAAAATTATGCCATTTTTAAAAACTTGGATTGCTTAAACAGTTAAATTGTCCGACTATTATCTTACAATTTATTGCAAGTTATTTAGGTGTTTTTCTTTAAAACGGTCAATGTAGCATCCATATCATTTTTATGAACGAATGACAGTTTTGTAATTTTTACCTCTCCGAGGGGACTATGTTCTCTAGGAGGGGTTATACAATCACCGTGTCTGTCTGTCTGTTCGCAGTCTCGGTGCAAAGTGTTATCACTGCGTACGCAGTTTCTCGAAGGATTGGCAAAACCACCGTGCGTTAACGGATTGATTTGCGGTTGGGTTTGGTTTGGATGGTTTTTTTTTCGTCAACGTCCACCGTCGCGACAGTTTTAATTCAGTTTGATTGGATATTTCGTTATTGTAATGTTTATGTGTAGGTTGTGAATGTTGAGTTCGTGTTATGACGGGTATGGGTGTTAAGTTTGTTGTGTTTGTGTTATGATGGTTGTGGATGTTAAGTTCGTTTTATGACGGGTATGGGTGTTGAGTTTGTTGTGTATGTTGAGTTCGTGTTATGACGGGTATGGGTGTTGAGTTTGTTGTGTTTGTGTTATGATGGTTGTGGATGTTAAGTTCGTGTTAAGATGGTTGTAGGTGTTGAGTTTGTTGTGTTTGTGTTATGATGGTTGTGGATGTTAAGTTCGTGTTATGGCGGTTGTAGGTGTTGAGTTTGTGTTATGATAGTTGTGGATGTTGAGTCTGTTGCGTTTGTACGGGCGTTTTCTCTCCAACTTCTTCTTGGGACGGACCGAGTGGTTTGGTGTATTACGTTTTTGTAATGTTTATGCGTAAGTTGTGAATGTTGAGTTCCTGTTATGACGGTTGTGAGTGTTGAGTTTGTCGTGGTTGTGTTTTGATGGTTGTGCATGTTGAGTTCGAGTTATGTCGGTTGTGGGTGTAGAGATTGTGGTATGTCTGTGTTATGATGGTTGTGGATGTTGAGTCTGTTGTGTTTGTATGGGCGTTTTCTCTCCAACTTCTTCTTAATCACTTTGGGACGGACCGAGTGCTGAGTGTTATGCAACCTCTCAACGTTCAATGGCAGGGTTTCCACCAATTGTACAAGGTATTCGCCTTAGTATCAATTTGCAATTTATTGGCGCCGGCCGGGAATCGAACCCGGGTCTGCCTCGTGCAAGAGATTTATTCTAACCACTCAGCCACCAACGCTTGTTAAGTTACGGTGTTTTTCTAAAAAACAGCTTTGGCGAATGTCCTTTACAAAGTTTTAACGTTATGTACTATAATTTATTCTACATCATTTTTAATATTTATAAATTATATTAATCTTATATTTAATTAAATATTTATAAATTATATTAATCTTATATTTAATTAAATATTTATGAATTAAATTAATCTTATATTTGGAAGTGAAGAGAAGCACATTGTGAAAAACTAAATGAAAAGAGACTTAAAACGGTTTTAAAATACACAATTTATTTATTTAAAAATCCAACGTTTCGGAGGAACTCTTCCTCCTTCTTCAGGGATGTTTACAAGTCTGACAGTATAATGGTAAAATTTTGGGACGAAAAAACATTTATGCGCTTTATACATATAGTGGCTACTGTTCTTTAGCCGCGAGCGTTTTTTCCCGAAGGCGAGTCGACCGTCGAAGGGTTATATGAACAACGGGCTCGATATCTTCGTTCGCGCGCGATGCTACTATTGTCGGAGTGGGGAATTCTGCCAGAGGAGGAATTGGTTTGTTGTGTGAGAGTGGGTGAGGACCATAAAAACATTTAAAAAGTGGAGATAACGTGGATAAGTTAAAGGCACCATCATCACGGTTTAAACATTGCGCAGATTTATTTTTTAAAATTTCGATAGATTCGCGTACATTAAAATGAGTTTTATGTAATTTAGGTTGAGGTAGTATGTCTATTGAGTCCCACCTAGCATTACGTTACGTCAAATCCTTTCCTGTGTCAATGCCCCTTCCCAACCACTTGCCAAATGGCTTTGCAGTAAATTCAACCACCTCATCGGCAATACTCCTCACCACATTAAAAACTCCGCCCATTTCATTGACGAACTTAATTCAATTACCTTAGAAACTGGTGATGTCCTCGTTTCTTTTGACTTTGTCAATCTCTTCACCAAAACCCCCACATATGCTGCCATAGATTGTCTTAAGTACAAGTTAATTACTTCCAAATTATATTCCGATTGCGAAATTTCGGACTATATTAGTTTAATACGTTTATGTGTAAATAACACTTTTTTCTCAATTAAAAATGAGTATTATAAACAAATCGATGGCATGGCCATGGGTTCACCTTTAAGTCCATTATTATGTTATTCCTTTATGGAAAATTTTGAATTACTTGCCCTCAGTTCTGCCCCCAAAAAACCTAAATGTTTTTTTTTTCGATTTTATGACGATACCTTTTGTGTTTGGCCCCATAGCTAAGCTTGTCTATCTGAATTCCACAATCATTTAAACTCAATCAATCCAGCCATTCAATTTACCATAGAAACTGAACAAGACAGCAAACTGCCCTTCCTAGACATTCTGATACATAACAACCAGGCCACCTTCCAATTTGAAACATCAGTTTATCGTAAGCCTTGCAATGCCCTATCTTATTTACACGCGAAATCATGCCACCATCCTTCCCAAAAAATAAGTGCTCTATCAACATTAATTCACCGCGCTTTCACCATTTCCTCCAATTCTTCCTTCCTCTATTCCGAATTAAAATTAGTTAAATCAACAGCTTTAAATCATTCCTTTTCGGAATCCCAGATAGATCACATAACAATACAAATATCAAAAAAATTATCTAATACCGTCAGTTTTCAAACAACTCTAGCTCGTGTAGTTTCAGAACGTAAAAAATCTTTCGTCCCAGCAAGTATCCCCTTTTTTCCTGGCTTCTCTCAAAAAATAGCCAAAAATCTTAAATCAGTAGGTCTCGATCCTATTTATCTCCCACCACCCAAATTGTCAGCTTTATTATGTAATAACAAAGAACCAACTGCCCTCCTCGATAAGGCCATCATTTATAAAATCTCCTGTGAATGTGGTGATTTTTACATTGGGCAATGCCGTCGCCCATCTCATAAAAGGCTTAATATAAACAACCCGTACAATAATTTTCCCCTTAGCGAACACCTTCGTGTGTTTGGCCATAATGCTAGCTCAACCAAAATTACATAAAACTCATTTTAATGTACGCGAATCTATCGAAATTTTAAAAAATAAATCTGCGCAATGTTTAAACCGTGACGATGGTCCCTTTAACTTATCCACGTTTTCTCCACTTTTTAAATGTTTTATGGTCCTCACCCTCTCCCACACAACAAACCAATTCCTCCTCTCGCGCGCGAACTAAGATATCGAGCCCGTTGCTCATATAACCCTTCGACGGTCGACTCGCCTTCGGGAAAAAACGCTCGCGGCTAAAAAACAGTCGCCACTATATGTATAAAGCGCATAAATGTTTTTTCTTCTCAAAATTTTACCATTATACTGTCAGACTTGCAAAATCCCTGAAGAAGGAGGAAGAGTTCCTCCGTAACGTTGGATTTTTAAATAAATAAATTGTGAATTTTAAAACCGTTTAAGTCTCTTTTCATTTAATCTTATATTTAATTAAATATTTATAAATTATATTAATCGTATAACTTGATACTCCAAACTAGTGTATATGATATTAGTAAAAATCACTCAAAAACAACGTTTTTTCGTACACTATAAAACTCTTTAATTTGCCTTAAAAGAGGCGCGTGACAAGTTTCGGCATTGGCGAATTACGCCGCCGTTTTCAAACGCGTACAAAATCGAATTCAGAAAAACAACGTGTCCCTTGCTGTTTTGGGCAATACTACTCTTTTTCTTCGTTATGCCTTCGCAGCTAGTCTCCACGACTTGCCTCCAGTACGGTAATTCCTATAGGCACATTAATTCTCATTACAGCCGAAATTCTTCTAACTGCGTCAAACCGTCGGAAGGGCCAGATCCATATGATCGTCCTAACTCATCTTCAGATAACATCGCGCAATTGCTGGCCAATTTAAAATCAACTCGTCGCGTTCTCCGTCGTATTCCGAAGGGTACCAGGAATTCGGCTGCCAGTTGCCTTGCGTCTATTGTACGTACGGTCGTCCGCGAAAACTCGGCCGCTTCATGGAGTGTTTCCTTTTGCTTTTCCACGGCTTGCCTAAAGGTTCCCACAGCAGCCGAAGGGAAATCAGTATCCCTTGCTACACGGATTAAAGCCAATGTCTTCCAGTTTTGGGACGGTCTGGTGCTTCAATATCGAAACCTTCCAATTCTTCCAAAAAGAAGCCACTGGCCCGGAATATGGGTAAGATCGTCGAGTCGAAGATCTCTGACAGGGATATCACCGGTGCCGTCCGCGTGATCTGTTCGAATGATTCTTTCGCTCCCAACGACACAGCCACGCTTTAAACCCTAATATCTAAGCATCCCTCTGGGGCTGGTCACAACCACTCCTCTTTTGAGTCCACTACGGATCTGTCTCTAACGCACTGAACTGTCAATGAGTCGGATGTCCGTAAAGCATTGGCATCTTTTACAGCAGCCTCCGCCGGTGGCCTCGATTGTTGGTTCCGGCGACTCAGGCGATTGCCTGCTGAAATCACTCACGTCCCTTTGCAACCTGATGCTGGGTGGTCTTGTTCCTCAAGATATTTGCCCCATACTCTACGGTGCCTCCCTTTGCGCTCTCAAGAAAAAGGACGGTGGGATTCGGCCATTCGCTGTCGGAAATACCATTCGTCGCCTGGTTGCCAAGTTGGGCTGCTCCAGTTAGGTTTCGGTCCCCATAGAGGAGCTGAAGCCGCAGCCTACGCCGCCCACCGGTACGTCAGCCATCCACATCATAATACAAAGGTCCCCCTGAAAGTCGACTTTCTCAATGCCTTTAACATGGTTCGTACAGAACGTCTCCTCGCATGCGTTCGCAACGAAATTCCAGACCTCTACCTCTACTTGCGTCAATGCTATAAAGTCAACTCCTACTCTCGTACCTCCTACGCGGCTCCCCTGTCTGGAAAGACTAAGTGGGCCTCAACTCTTCGACTTGACCCTACTCGCGGCGATTCAAGAAGTTACCAATACTTTAATGGAAGAGTCTCCCTGGTTGCAATTGTCGCTTCCCGTGTCCGCGGGTGGCCTCGGCATCCGCCACGCATCCAAACTAGCCCTTCCGGCTTTTTTGTCGTCGTGCTATAGTGTCGCGGACTTGGTGTACGAACTCCTTCCAACCTCTATAGCCGAGTCTCCTGACTTAGTTCTCCGCGACGCCTTGTCTCAATGGGAGCTCCTCGCAGATGCCTGCTTACCTTCTCCCGATCTTCAAAAGTACCAACGAATTTGGGAGGGTGCCCTGGTAGACAAATCCGTCGCATCCCTGTCTGACCTAGCCACTAGCGACAGAGACAAGGTTCGTCTAATCTCGGTGGGCTCTAGGGAGTCCGGGTGTTGGTTGAACGCCCTACCTTCTCGGTCTCTCGGCACTCACTTAGACGACGACTCATTTCGCATAGCCATCGGTCTTTGCATCGGTGCTCGCATCTGCGTGGAGCACACTTGCACCTGTGGAACCCAGGTCGATTGCCTGGGTACACACGGGTTGAGTTGCATGAAAAGTTCGGGTCGTCTATAGAGTCACGGATCCTACAACGACATCTTGAAACGCACCCTTGTGTCCGCCGGTGTCCCTTCTATCGTGGAGCCGCCGGGTTTATCACGCGATGATGGAAAACGTCCAGACGACCTGTCCCGTGGTCTGACGGGAAGTCCCTCGTGTGAGATCCCTTGGCACCATCCTATTTGGCTTCCTCTTCTTCAGCCCCTCTCTGGGTAGGTACCCAGGCTGAAATAAAGAAGAATGCTAAATACGCCGGCCTTGCAAACCGTTACATGTTCAAAGCTGTGGCCATCGAAACCTAAGGCTCTTTTGGGTGGGAAGGTTTGGCCCTTATCCACTCAATCGGCCGGAGAATTCGATAGGTATCCGGAGAGCCTCGTTCCGCCGAGTACCTCCTGCAGCGGATCGCAATCGCCGTCCAAAGAGGAAATGCGGCCTCGTTACTGAACACGTTTCCGCCGGGTGCCTCATTAGTCGACGCCCTTTCGACGTTACCTCATTAATTTTTTTCATAACCGTTATATGTACATTTTGTTATAAAGTTATTTAATAAAGCTTAAAAAACCGATTGATATATTATATATAATAAGGAAATGACATTTGCTACTCTTTATGAGAACCTTGATTCAAAGAAACGCTTTTATAAAAATTTGATGGCCCACAATATTTAAATATTTTCAAGAATAATGTATACTTTCAGAAATTTTAAATATATAGAATTCTTACCAAAAAGCAGTTAGTTAAAGTACAGAACCTTAAGACGTCATACTTTGTGTTATTTATTCCTGAAACTAACACTTAAAAATCTTAATTGATTAAATTCATGTATACACCTAAAATAAAAGTATTTTGCAAGAATATGAATTAAAACTAAAACACTTGTAGAGGTTAACGTAAAAGTAAGTTTAGCTTTTGACTCCATGACATAAAGGGCTGACAACCACCGTCCTACGCCTTGTAATTTATTTAAGGCTAGATGAATTGGGCCGATGGGGGGGGGGGGAGGTGCTTAGGAATAAGCCTAGCTGATTTTTATTAACACGAGGATTAACGGAAGGTTTATTTAATTATCTGAAATATAACAAATACAATAGATAGATTTCGTAGTGGTCGGCGATCGGCTAACTTCTATCCACGATTAAGAGAGCAAGGCATTTTTCAAAAAATGTATTCAATCTGAAATATTATACTGACAAATTACGGAAAACATCGGTCAATAAAAATAAGCTGAAAAAGATATTTTTAAACAATCACATTGAGGTTTCATTTAAAATATTAAATAATTGCACGGACGCCCGTAGATAAATTTTATAAAACAAATATTTTTCAGATAAGGGAGGTCTTACGCTATTCGAATGTTTTTTTAGGATGATTTCAATAAGAAATATTGACCCGTGAATAATCTACCATTTAATTGAAAAAACGTCGTTTACTTCTACGCCGTTTGAATGTGAATTTTGAAATTATTCGTGAGTGAGCGTGTGGATAAGTTCACGAGTATAGTCGATCATTGATATCGTTTTAATAACATAACGGAAAATGAGTTTGGTTAAAATGAAAATTGCAACGGCGAAGCCAAGTGTGGGGATATTACAATGTCGACATGATTCATTGTAAATATTGCGAGATGTAAGTACCAAAACCTTTTTTTAGGTTTCGTGTTTGTGAACTTCTAACGCCTGTGAAATATGTATTTCTTATATTACATAATTTATCAATGTAGGGGGAAGTATCAAGGAACTTGCAACCTCAAATACTATTTGGTAACGAAACACCAGGATTTGGTCGGAGATTTGGGTATTTCGAAGGTAAAATATAAAACAAAAGGCATTAAGGGCAGAAATAAATTTAATAATAAAAATCATTCGCGTAGGAAAGTAAATGATTGTTTAACACGTTGGTGGCTAAAACCGACTAACCTTTTACTGTGGTTGAGCATCCGGCATCTAAGCCCTGCTCATATCTATGAATCAAAAAAATATTGAAATCGCTGAATCGGTACCACAAATTGCCAAAGTTTTAAAGACGAACCTCAAGGTAATTTATATTCTAGGGTTTTGGGTCTTTTGTGGCGCTTTGGAGTGTCTTCTCGGTAGACATGTTGTACGTACAGTAACCGCCATGTATGACACCGGTGATTTAACGTTATTATCGTGTTTCCGATCCGATTACCGAAGGTACCGACTAGATGCACAGATTTTTTTGGTGCGTTACACTGAAGGGAAAACTCAGCTTTTTTCAATGAATTGACGTATAGGCTTAAATATATTTTACATTATAGTAGTATTTACAGAATGGTTTAACTTCTGAATGTATCGTTTGCAATTTCAATAATCCATTAAGACATTTTAAACTAGTTTTCAAGTCCAGATAACCCAACAGGTCATTTCGATAAGTAACTGAAGCTTAGAACACATACGTAAAAAGGTGTCTGAAATGAAACTGAAACGAAAAATTTACGTAAACATACAGCGTAAGCACCACGGAAATCTGGAATTCAAAATATTAAACGTGAGCAGAAACGTCATCTAAAACAATTTTGATTTGCCTTTGCGGATTTCGAGTACGTTTTCGTGATATTTTAACGAATATGTGTTATAGGCTTCCCCTACGGTCTTTTCACTTCACTAATCAAAGGGCCTTTTCGAGAAACTCAGCCAAATTCTTAAATGGGTCACCTTTCTGATAAGAATTTCCTTAAGCCTAAAATATATCAAAGTTGCCAATCAGTTTTTGACGCGCTCTTAATAGCGGAACCAGGTTAAATTACCCCCCCTCCCCTCCGTCCGTCCGTCCGTCCGTCGGTACCACTGTCTCTTAAAGTAAACTTTTTGGATGATGAGCCGGAAATGGTGACTTAACTTTGAAGCAAGGTAAACCGCAGACCTTGGTGAGCGACGCGTCGAGACCCAGAGAAGATGATGCGTCCCATTCAATAGCGCATTAAAACATTTCGGAAATTACATGCAAATATGGGGTTTGATATGCTAACGGCGGCAATAAAACACTTATAAATGCATATCAACAACCTTGAAGCGATATTGCGAAACCTCTACATATGTTGTTCGATTGGGAAAGTTCAGGGGTCTTTGTTTAAAACCAACAGTATGGGAGGGATGATGACGGAAGTAACGGAACAGGCGAAGTTACGACACAGGGGAAGTGAAAACTCAGTTTGAGGGTGGTAAGACAATTTTCACCAACTTTTCAACCTCTCTTTTTTGGCCGCACGTTAGTTGGCCACTATATGGAACCACCATTGGGGGGTTCTAGGTTCGGGTCTTTGGTCCCAGGATATGGAGAATGAGGGTTAAAGGAGGTAAACTCAACATGGACGCGCCCAGCAAAATTCCCCAAAATAGAGTGTATTCTTAAAACGTGCCAGGATAATGCATTTCAATTAGCGAAATTAAAATGTACGATCTTTAACGATTAACCAGTGGCATAGATTGGATTCTGGTTCGGAGGGTGCACACAATTTAGGAAAATAAAAGGTATAAAATCTTCATTTAACCATAAATTTGGGAGGGGCACTTGTTCCCTATGCTTCCACTGGAAACACTGCCACGAAACATGGACCCCATGGGCGGTGTAGCTTGAATGGTTTCCCACTTTTGTATAAGTTTTTTTATTTTGATGTGTGCCATTCGAGGGCAGGGGCAGCTCCAGGGGCGGGGCATTCGGGCCTTGCCCCTCCCCCAAACCAATTGATATTTACCCCGCCGGTTTCAAGGTTCTTATTTTTTTTACTTTTTTTTCTAATGAAAAAACCAATACGATGCCTTCCCCACAAACGTTGGTCCAGACCCCCGCCCCTGTCCAAGGGTGGAATTCTATACGAACCATAGCCAAGATTCCCCCCCCCCCTCCCTCGTGATTCCATTGTATGGTAAACACAAGATGAAGTACAATAGAATAAAGTTAACTGTTTTTTGCAATATACTGTACACTTTCTCGAGATTTAGTGGGGGTTGAATTACAATTATCGGATCAAGGAAAATACAAAATTCAGTGGCGCGCCCAGTAAGGGGGGCAGGGAGCGCGGTCCCCCAGGAAGGAACAGAAAATAAGCAGGACTAAAGCTCTCATTAAACGTTTTTTTGCGTATCATCACCATAGAGATAGAAAATAGAGGGAAGATTACCGCGTTAAGGCACCCCTGTTTTTGACCGGGAAAATTCTTCCCCCCCAGATATGGGCAGAACTTGCAACGCCATCTATCCTTCCTTTGTTTACATCAAATGACAGTTGATTTTCAAAAAGGCATAATGTGTTTCATTTCAACGCGCGTCGATGGCGCCACGTAATCTGTCCATCTCATGGCTTCCTGTGTCGGCACTCGCGGTCAACTTCGCCAGGTACAATAGTGCTTCTATTTCTTTTCTACCTCTATGATCATCACAATTAAAGCAGCAAAAACTTATATCTGTGACGCTTTTGTTTCCCTGGTACGGAGGTTTGATTCAAAGGTCTGTACTAACTAGTACCTTTTGGTTTTAAAATATTACAATTTGGTTTTAATGGTGTATACTACCCTTAGAATTTTTTTAATGAAATCATTAATATTCTCACGATACTTTTAGCAACGAGCTTGATAAAATTAGTGGCGAGTTAGGAACTCGGTTTAGTTTTCTCAAACGCACATTCGATGTTTCACCCACGTTCTTAATTTGGCAGTGCAAGATTTGTTAAAACACCTTTAATCGCAACCTAGCTTCGACACTGTCAAATAATATACAGATAATACAAGTGATGCGTGAACCAGTACAGACTGCAACATTGGAAATACTGTGACCAAAGTTTTTCTTCATATTGAAGAAAGTATATTCAAATTCAAAATGTCGAATATCGTCCCTAATCATGTGCTTGACGTATTTAAATCTGAACCGTGGTTACCAAAATTAGATTATCGGGTCTTCGTGAAAATCAACTACCACAGCTTAACGTTTCCTTTGGTATCAAAGACCTGAAGGTGATTCTGGTCGTTAAGACGCGGTGGAACTCCACCTACGCTTTTTCGGGCATCATATTCGAAACAGAACTTTAGATAAATGATGTGTACACAGTTTCGGTACTACGAGTAGCGATACAATTTTATTTTAATTGGTCTTTACAATCCGTGATGCAAACGGACAAAGAAATGCCAGTTTTCTTTAACAGAACAAGAGTGGGAAACATTGGATATACTCTTGGCCTTGCTAAAGGTATCACATCTTAGACTTACGTCGTTGACTCGGGTTTGATTTCCCAAAACAAGACCTAGAACTTATGGAATGTTTCTTAATTTTTAGGACTTCGATGTTGCAACGAATTTCTTTTCCTCAGTCCAGTATTCAACCATATCAATGGTAATGCCAGCCTACCACTGGCTTCTTGATAAGCTTAACCATCCGGCTTTGATCCCGCTTTTGGAGGAAGCGTGTTTGGCTGCGAGAGCGAAGCTAGAGACTTATAAAGTACCGTCAAATATCGAAGGATTTTGGATTGCTATCGGTACGATACTATTTAGGTTCATAGTCACACGAGTCTTTAAAACCAGTTCAATTCGCTTTGGATGCCAGTTTGGCCATTAAAATTGAGATAAACTCGTCTTGAAACGTGGTTTTAAGGGATCGTGTGACCATCACTCTAGAGATAATAATAATGAGCTGTGCCAGTGAACTTACAAGGAGATTACCCGAGGTGTTTATTGCCGATTTAGATCAAAGTCGGCCGTAATGTAGACCTATATGAGATATGAAATTTCCCAAAAGGAGACGTTGCACTACCCATTCGATTTGCCATGGCAACCGAAAATGTTTTTGACCACTTACAACCAAAATAAGATTTTTTCCTAATTTTACCCAAAATTTCTTACAAATTTACCCTAAAAATGTTTCAATTTACCCTAAAAATGTTTCAATTTACCCAAACGTGGTCCAAATTACACATTTCGTGATTTTCAAAATTTTCGTAGCTAGGACCCTGTGAAACCGAGAAAATCCCATGCTTTTATAAATGGAGATTTTATTGTTTTAAGTGATCAAAAACATTTTCGGTTGCCATAGCAAATCGAATGGGTAGTGCAACGTCTCCTTTTGGGAAATTTCATATTGGTCTACATTACGCCCGACTTTGAACAAAATTGGCAATAAACACCTCGGGTACTCTCCTTGTTAGAGGTCGTTTTGAAAGCGTCGTAGCTATAGGAAAATCATGAATAGGCACACCCGTTGGTTGGGCTGTAGGTTAAAGATTTTTAAACTATTGTTCAACTGATCAACCAATTTTGGGTTGGATCAGATATGTTCGGAACTTCGGATAGGATCAGGGTCTGGTTTTTGGAAGCAAAATGCGACTCGACGGCACACTTTCGTAGGAACCTAAGAGGGGAGGGGCAACTGCCTTTGGCAGTGCATTGCCCCTCCTCACAGGTTCGTACGCCGGTGAGAGCCTACATATAAATTTTTATTTGAGCAGTAGACCCTACTTTGAAATTGGATTTCATTCAATCAAACTACGGAAAGACTAAAGTCAAAACCATTAAGGCAATGGTTTTGAATGTCTTCAATACACATTACGAAAGTAGTTCGGCACCCTCTTCTTCAAATTCCGCCAATGAGGACTGTGTGGGAATTGACACGTTCTACCCAAATCGTTCGGTGAAATTGGCCCGTGGAGCAGAGGTTTTAAAGTTCTTTAAGGATGACCTTCAACCACCAAAAACCAATGTTCTTAATTGGTGGAGTGTAAGTGCTAAGGGACGTAACCAAACATTCAAACCATAATTTCTATTTTCAGTTTTAAGGGATGATGAAACGCTAATATAATCTACTTTTTATCGAATTTTGGTTGACGAAAGTGATGTTCACAATTAATTGGGTTCAACAAGCAATTAAGTATCAAAAATCCACCCCCTTTTTTCCGCAATTGAAATTAATCGAAAATAAAGTTGAATTCGTAAAACGTTGCTAACATAACATGATAATGAATAAAAAAGGTATCCTGATTTCAGGATAATGAACTGAACTACCCGCCAGTGTCTAAAATCGCGAAGGATTACTAGACGATTCCAGCGACGTCGGTTGCCGCTGATAAGGCTTTCTCTGCAGACACGGACCTTATCCCTCATTAAAGGAGAGGTCTGCAGCCGGACACTGTAACAGCCATGAGGTCATTAACATTTTGGTGGAAGCGCGTTGAATAAATCTTTTTTTGAAATAAGTTAGAATTGTAAAAAAAAATATAATAAACAATTTTCTTTGGGAAGTTATATGTATATTTGTTTTCTCAGTAGGTTTAATTAAACAATATTTCCGTGATGGAAAACAACATATTCGAAAATAGACAAATTTTATTAATTTTATCGGTTTATATATTTTATCTGATTAAAAAAACGATTGTATTCAATTTATTTGCGTTTGAATAAAGAGACTGCTTAAAACAATAGAATAAAAAATATTAGGTTTTAGTAACTATCTGAAAAATTTATAAACTTTCGTTGATAATGATTAAAAGAAGGCAAACTCTAATATTTCCAAATGAAGAAGAACATATATTAAATAGGCGATATTATGGCTTGGCAAACAATTCAAATTCAATTCACGTTCCTTCTGGTGGTTATCTTGGTGTAATTATTAAAATCATCTATTCTCAACCACAAGCCTCATTTTTAGCGCTTTTAAAATTTAGTTCCTTTGAATGAATTCCATAAATTTGCACAATCACTTCAAGTAAAAAGTACATGACTCTATAAAATGGACACGGGAAATGAAAGACCTATCGATTCACCAAAACTATTTTGTCCGTAATACAGGGAAAAGTGAAGATATTTTCAAAAAATCTTTAATTGCTTTGAACAACACTTTGGGTCATTCTTAGAACACGATATGGAGCTCAATGTTTTGGAAAACCAATAAATAAATATGGCTCCGATTTTTTTGGGCGTTTATTTCTGTTTTTTTTAATGTTAAAGTGGTAGTCTAGAATTCCGAAACTAGTACAGTTTGTTATACGATTTAATTAAACATTTAATAAATATTTAAATAAATACCTTGAATGGCTGTGTTAACGTTATTTATTCTAGTCTGCGATCTCTTTAATGTAATACACTGTTAAAAATTACTGTTAAAATTTACAGGAATTTCCCTGCCAGAAAATTACCAGGAAAATTCCTGTAAAATTACAGGTATTTTTTCCTGTAAACGTAGCAAGTAAAAACCTGTTCTAGACACGAGAAATATGAAGTACCATTAACAGTAAATTTTAAATTGCTGTTGTTCCGACATGAAATTTCCCATTACGTTTACGGTAATTTAACAATAGAACTTTATTATCCTGTTGTCGCAAAAATTATGCTGGGGCTATAGGCCTACCCAAAATTAATTCCAAATATTAATTGTAAATGAATGGCAATTTTAAATTTAAATAGATAAAACTAAATTATTGATGAACTTTTTAATTTGAAAAACATGATACAGCAATTGAATCAAATCAGGTTATGTGAACAAAATTTTTGAAACATCAAAAAGCGCATAAACCTCAGCAAGATTCTTTTACTAAATATACTCATACAATTTATAAAATTTAAAGTACAAATTTTCAAATCAATTAATAAAATAAAAACTGTCAACGTTCGTTAGCACTTGTATTTCGGTGAAATTAAATTATAAACGTGAATTTTCTGCTATTTAATACTTAAAGGGTTAGGTTTTCTTCTTCCTGTCACCCTTTAAATTTACTTACCTGCCACACAAATATCCTGGTGGTAGGCCAACTGCAGAAAACGTTGGCCTACCACCAGGGTATTTGTGCGGCAGGGAAGTAAATTTAAAGGGCAACAGGCAGAAAAAAAAGATAGACCTTTAATTTAATTTAACAATTGATGTTTTTTGAAATTATCAGCTTCAGCTTTCTTGTCTGATTGCCATTGATGGAGATACTCGAGATGAAACTTTAGTCAAATCCTGGAATCCAGCTGTTTCCATTTCTCAATCTTGATTTTAATAAATTCGGCCAAAATATTTTTCAATTTGAATTAAACTCATCAGCAGTGTTTAATGTCTTCTATGAGTGTACTGCAGCTAAACAATATAATAATTTTAATAACTGTAAATTCTTCATACAAAATCACAATTATTGAAAAAAACATATGCACATTAAGAATAGTCATTAAGATTTTAGGCAGGTTCTTTCAGCGGTAGTGATTAAAATACAATTGCAATTATTTTTTAGTAAAAAAGTTTAAATAGATAACCAAATTTCAAACTCAATTTTAAAAAGGGAGCTAAATGGATTTTTTTTTCACCTAGCTTACTCAATGGGTGACCACAGACTAATAAAGATAATTTTTGAAAATATTTAAAGGAAACTTCTCTTACATTTCACCCAGAATCACATTTATTGAATAAAGAAAATGTAATCCCTTACTTCAAGACTTGGGCAAGGTGGTTTTTTAGAGGTGTTAAAACAATAACTTAAATTTTAAAATAAGTGAAATTTTGGTGGTATACACGCTAGAGCTTTTTTTCAATTTGATACCATCACTTAAAAACAACTTTGCCAAAGTCTGAATAACTATGTGAAGTAATAAAAGGGTGGTTAAATATTTTTGGATTCAATAATTGTGATTTAGGGCAAAACAAATTGAATATATTAAAGTTATTGTAGTGAAATAAAATAGTTTCCTTTAAATGTAGCTGAAAATAAACATCATTAGTTTGTGTTCACCCATTGAATACGGTAGCAGGTGTAAAATTTTCATTTCGCCAACTTTTTAAAATAATAAAGTGGTTAAATATCTTTTGGTACAATAATTGTGGTTATGGGTTAAAAAAAATCATATATTACAGTATTAAGTTGGTTAAATAAAAATTTTCATCTGCTACCATACCCAATGGTCACACATAGACTAACAAATATCATTTTTAACTATATTTAAAGGCAACTTCCCTTACATTTCACTGTAAAAACATTGAAACTTCCTTCACTGCCATAACTTTATTATATGCAGTTTTATTTACCAGAATCACAATTATTGAAGAGAAAAAAATACGTAACCACCTTAAAATTACCCAACACAGGTATTTAGACTTAGGCAAGGTTGTTTTTAAGTGATGGTGTTCAATTTAAAAAATTACTTCAGCTTTTAAATAAGATTTTTTTGTATCCACCCTATATCATTTACATATCATTTTTTTTATTCTAATTTAACCATCACTTTAAAAACTTTGCAAGTCTGAATAGCTGTGTAGAGTACTATTAACAGAGATAAATATTCCTTGGTTCAGTTAATGTGATGATTCGAGTGAAAAATTTGCATATGTTAAAGTTATTGGATTGAAGGAAACTTCAGTGTTTTCAGGGTGATAATTAAGGGAAGTTGCCTTTCAATATAGTTGGAAATTATCTTTTTAAGTCTGTGTTCACCCATTGAATATGTTAGGAAGTGAAAAAATTTCATTTAGCAAGCTTTTCTTAAATTTTGGTATCCACCCTGTATCATTTAAAAGCTCAAGCATTTTTTTATCAAATTAATTTTAACCATATCTTAAAACAAGCTTCCCTAAGGTAATAATAAAATAGCTAAATATTTTTGGGTTTAATAATTGTGATTCTTAGTACAAATTTTGCATATATTACAGTATTAGGTTGGCTAATTATTTTTTTTTCACCTGCTACCATTCTCAACGGGTGAACATCGAATAACAAAGGTAATTTTCCACTATATTTAAAGCCAACTTCCCTTACATTTCACTATGAAAACACTGAAGCTTAATTACATGCAATTTTTTTCCAAGAATTACAATTATTGAATCGAAAAATTACCCAACGCAGCTTATCAGACTTGGGCAAGGTTGTTTTTAAGTGATGGTGTTAAATAATAAAATATACTTCAGCTTTTGAATAAGATTTTTTTTTATCCAACCTATATAATTTATATAAAAGCTGAAGTAATGTATCCATTCAATTCAACCAGCATAAAACACCAGGTTCAAGTCAGAATAGCTGTGCAAAGTACTAATAACGTAGAAAATGTTTTTGGTTCAATTGACCCGATGAAAAATTTGCATATGGTAAAGTTACTGGACTGATGGAAGCTTCAGTGTTTTAACGAGTGAAAAAATTTCATTTAGCAAGCTTTTACTAAATTTCAGTTTGAAATTTTGGTATCCATCATCGTGTAAAATATATTTAAAAGCTAAAGCACATTTTTTCCAAATTCATTTGAATCATAACTTAAAACATCCTTCCCTAAGTCTGACTAGGGTAATAATAAAATAGCTATGCTAAATATTTTTAGTTTCAATAATTGAGATTCTGGGTGAAATATATGTATATATTACCGTATTAAGTTGGCTAAGTGTTTTTTACCTGCTATTTTCCTTCAAAGTGATAACTATAATATATACAAATTTATCACTCAGAATCATAATTATTGAACCCAAAAATTAAAGTTTTAAATTATAGCGTTTAACGGGATAATTTTAAAATTGACGCGTTATTGAGTTAAGCTTAGGCGATTTGTTTATACCAATCAAGCATAAATAAATACATTCTTGACCAAATACACAATACAAATATCAAAATGGCCCCATTATTAACTTAATTATTACTTTAAAATAATGAAATTTAAAATTCTACTCACTATTTTGTATTTGATGATAGTTAATGTGCCGTGATACGATCATCTTCAATTGCACCACGGCAAAGCCGTTACACTTTGAAACTAGTGAAAACTGCAACCTCCACAAGACGGCGGGCTCAAGCCGTCGGCTACACGGTATTACCGAAAATTTACTGTTAATATAACGGTTAATCGACGAACAGGACTATAGCTGTTGCGTACAGCAACTATCTAGTAACTCTAACGGTAAATGTTGGTACTGGAATTTACATGTTAAAATTTAACAGGAAGCTACAGTAATTTTTAACAGTGTATTGTTTATACGTTTTAAGTGTTTATAACGTTTCTTTCTTGTTTTCTTTATTGATGCACATGCGCTAGACCTTAATTAATTAATTTTATTAATTAATAAAAATGCATTTAATAATTTGGCATTGTTTGGATACCCTAAAAATTACACTAGAAACAGAACCAACGTAATTTTTGACAAATTTTATTACGTACCAAGTTCGTCTCCGCATTATCAGGACTTTCATTGATAATAAATTTATGGATAGGATATCTGGCGCTAATATAACTTTGGCAAAACTAATAAAAAGTTAGTTGGCAGTTAAGCGTTAAGCATTTTAAAGTAATAATAAAATAAAGAACAGTTTACCAAATCATCCGCACAGTGAAAACATTATTTTATTTTACCACGGTTAATCAAAAACTTTAAACAAACGCTTTGAGATTTCATCTTGAAGTGGGAAATAAAGTAAACTCTTTAAAAAGTTATAAATAAATTTAATTTAACTGAACTTGACAAAAAAGGTCTATTATATCAGGGCAAGCAATTTCTTTTAAAGTTATTTTCGATCAATCACTCTAATATGTTAGTAATGCATTATCTAGTAGCAGGAATCCCTTCGGCTGTCCCATGGCAAAACCTTTTAACCAACACGATCGTAATTTTGAGATATTTGACTTTTTCAAAACCTAAGTTAAAAGATTTTAACGTGGTTTTTAATGCGAAAATTATAAAATCCAAAACCATTTTTTAAGTCATAAATAGTTAAATATTTATGACTTTTACCTGAAACTTTTACAGTACTTTTGTGCATGCCTTAGTAATACAGATGCGTAAAAAAATTCCAAAATTTGTTGGTTAAAAGGTTTTGCCATGGGCAGCCGCCTTAATGTTATTCTCTCCAAAAGCAGTTAATTTATACAAAAAATTTCGAACATGTTTACTTTTTAAATATAGAAAATAAAGAGCTACTAAAATAACATTTCATGGTGAGTTATCGATTAATTTTAGCGTATACAAATTATGTTGAAATGAAACTACAAAAAAGGTAACAACGCAAACAGTCCGAAACAATGAAGGCAAATCAAATTAATGTTTGAGATTATCGGTTAAAACTAATTTTACGTAAAATGGTATATTTTGAAACATAATTGGTCTGATAAAAACTCAAAATTGCTTTCGCTTAAGCCACTTAATTTTTAATAGAATAAAAATAAATATAACATAATAAAATTTCATCTTAGGTGAGCCTCGATTATATGATTGTCAATGCAAATTTATCCAAAAAACCTAAACTTAAGAAGAAAAAAATGGTTTATCAAAACTAGCACCTTCTTTTAGGAAAGGGCCAATGATTTATAAAAGTCTTTTAAATGAAGTTGGGGTTCATGAAATGCTTCACCGAATTACATTTACAAGCGCATATGTATATAATTTATACTTCTTTAACTTTATCAACTTGAAGTGCTTCTCAATATTATTAAGTCCGTCTGTTTTCCATCTTAATTTAGCTTTCTTCAATATACTGTATCTGAAATAATAAAACAAAATAAAAACATCAATGTTAACTGAGAAAACTAAAGAGGTCGTCACTTAACATTAATAAGCATTCGAGTAATTATTAAACTGATCAATAGATGGCCTCAGTCCTTTTTTTTAAAGCTGCGATTGTCAAAACGTTTTTGTGGATAATTCCGCGAAAGGACGTTTTTGATCCCTTTCAAAGTCGGTTTGGTGACTTAAAATTATCTACTACCTGCCGACTCTAAAAGTTTTAAAAGATTTAGAGATAATCCCAAATAAGCAGGTTTTTGATCTCTTTTCAAGTCGGTATGGTGACATCATTTTGTAACGAGTAAACTCTTAGATTAAATTTATAAATAACTTCTAAAACTGAACATGACAGAAAAGCTCCATAATATCGGTGAACGAAATTTTTTTTAAAGTGATTTTCGATAAAAGAACGTTTTTAGGATAAATCAGAGTAAGAACGTTTATGAACCCTTTAAAGTCAGTACCACTTACCGACTCTAAAACTTGAACGTTTTTGAGATAATTCCGCATAAGTGTTTTTTTTTATTTTTAAGTCAGAATGCCCAATTAACATTTTGTACCACTTGTCGACTCAATAAGTCTTACCATTGCAAGAATTCGAACGCAAACCTTAAATTCAAATAGCTGTCGGGACTTGAAAAAGGCATTACAAATTTATAACCAGACCAATAGCCGACTTATATCCGGCAATTTGTTGCTAATTAGTTGTGCCAATCTGTGATAGTTTGCGATTTAATAAAACTATTTTAAATATATTTTAAATAACTTTTAAATGATACTGAATATGTTAGTGAAGACTTAGATCATTATAATAATATTCAGCTAGGTTTATACCCACGACATAAAAAGCCCTTTATTCAGGTGGTTGTCAGCCCTGCATGCCACGCGAGCCTACAGATCCCTACACTAACTATTACCGTTAACCTCAGCAAGTTTTAATGGAAGGGGAAACCCCCGTAAACCAGCGGGGAGACAACTTGTAAAATCAACGCAGAATTTTTTCCCAGTAATGTACCGTATTAAGTTGTTGTGGACTCAAAGTGCTGACTGAAGCTTCAAAATGATAGAAAACCTTTCAAAAATGGTGCCGTCTCCATATGTTATGTATTTTGATTTGATTTGACCCGACTCTGGTTTAGGGTCAGACTCTTAAGGTCAACCACCCAGTAAACCACTAGGAAAATTCCACCAGAAATAACCTTTTGGCTGACCTTGCCGTGCGACTGGTGTTTTTCGACATTAGGCTGACCCTGTCGTGCTAGAGTGCCAATGTTGTAAACATTTCCTCATACCTTGAAAAAGGCGAAATTTTCAAAGAGGCACTAGACGAAACCGAAATAACGCAATACGCTCTACAAATATTTGAATATAGAAATGAACATGATCTAATTCGAAACATGTAGCCAAAATCCAGTGAACGATTTCCGATATGTGGACTTAATCGTTAAAGCATTTCTTCACCTCTTTCCCGTTGCCAAAGCTGATTTTAATAATAGCAGCAGAAGAGACTTAGTTGGATTCGACAAATGGTGTAACTTTTTATTGGTGTCCAAAGGTGAAGATTTGCTTGAGAATCAAGTTTATGTGACTTTAGTTTAAACACCTTACAAAAACACGAATTCTTTACTCAAGGTAATGTTTAAGCAAATTGTTATTTTAGTCGGACAGTATAATCTTTTAAAACTCAGGTGCAGACTGATCTAAGCATTATAAAGAGATTTATATCGTTTGTATCTATGGTACGATGATCAAACCCATATTGATATCAACGTCGCTCAAAGCTAGAGAGTATGGTATCACAGATAGGTGATCCAACTATTTTTCTTTTCTAAGCGCCACAGATTTATCATGGGCATTGCCTAAAAAGCATTTCGAATATGACCTAGCAAATTATACTGAATGTCAAATCTCGTGAGATACACAACACCTGCTATTAGCGAATGAACGCATCGCCGATCACTTATGCACAAAACGGGTCAAGCTATTTATTTCGACGCCAGAGTCTAAAGCACATAAACATACAGTTGTCAAACTTTAGACGCTATAGGATGATTGGTTAACTATTTCAGTTAAAATATATCTTAAAAAAATTAACCTTCAATTCTTAAAAAATATTTTCGAAACCTATTTTAGTAGTTATTTAAATTTCTTTTACCACAAATTTATTTTTGCATGATCGAGGGTTGTAAAATCACGATTCCTTGACATCATTGTTCATAGGGAAAATGAAGAACGTCACTGGTGGTGGTCACAAGACGTGCGAATTATAGAAGCTATCTGGACGATTTATAGATAATAAGTGGAGGAGCCTAAACCATGAGGTGGATCTTCTTAATATCTTATTGAGAGAAAAAAAGGACAAACCTTAATAAAATTTCTTACTTTACATTACACAGAAGTGTACTATTTTTGTCATTGTTTGTGTTTTGAGTATTGTAAACGTGCTGCCTTATTATATTTTGAAACTCGGCCATAGAGTCGCTCATTAATTTTGTCAACAATGAAGTTCGGTGCTTATAATATGTCTTAACATCCATTATATGGAATCCATACCTTTTCTTGGAATGCCTATTGTGGCAGATTTTTCGTCTCAATGTGACTGACGATTTTTGACGTCACTTTGTTAACTTAACGAACAACTACGGGAGAGGAGAGCGCGTGCAGAGGGAATTTTTCTCTCGCAGGCTGGGCCAAAGCCGTCAGAGTGATCGTACCATACGCGATACGGTAGGATACACATTCCAAGTAGAGGTATGGATTCCTGAGAATATTCATAAATCGTTTTACAACGATGTGACTCTCCTAAAAACTGGACTTAAGCCCTGGTCACACTTGAGGGTAAAATCGGTTTGAAACTCAGTTTGAAGTTACTTTAATTCTTTTGTGTTCACACGTGTGAAATCATTTCATCACGGTTCGGTTAAGGCCAAGGCTTCATGCAATTTTAAATTAGGACATTAATTTAAAATAACGAAATTTTCCCCCCAAAACAATTTGTTAATCATGTTTACTATATAAACACTAATATTATTTGACGTAATTTAGAATTTTAGTCGCAATATTTTTGGCCAAGCTAATTCCCAAGCCAACCCGAAGCGATTTATCAACCTGGTTTTTAAAAAAAGTTAACTAAACGAAGCGATATGAGAGGTAAGTGCGAACGTGGCTTAAGTTCATCAATTTTTATGAACCCTTTAATGCAGATATCCAATTGACCGTTACAAAACGGTCAGGAAACTTCATCCTGGCACTTTCTAGTAACAGCTCAGAGGCTCTTAACGTCTGTTTCATTTCCGCTCCGTAGTAGGGACAATGCCATGCGAGGCTCATGTCGTTAAGGGTATTGCCAAATCGATATTCAATGGTAAATTAAGGTTAACACGTACTTGTAACAGTTAAACCAGAGCCAAATACGTAAGCATAAAAGCTTCGCGAATTAGGAACATTTTAAAATTTTTATTTAAAAAAACGTCTTACCGGTTTGGATTCGGGGTGTCTTTCTGGTGTGGAAGCATTTTGTACCGAGAAATATCTGGTGCATATCGATCAATTCCCAGACCAATAAATCTGAGACGATTGAAAAGTTCATTGTCTTCACCACCCCAGCCCCAATATTCGTTCGAATAACCGTTCGCCTTTGTGAAGTCTTCCTTCCTTAGGGAAATGACGCCCCCGAAAAGGTTTCTTAAGGCTCGGGGTAATCTGGAAAGTTAGTTTCCATTAAATGGTGCAAAGATGTTTTTACGTTGGTAGGTTGTGGAATATAGCTGACGTTGGTAAGTTGTAGAGAAAAGCTAGTGTTGGTAGGTTGTAGAATATAGCTAACGTTGGTAAGTTGTAGAGTATTATATGTAGTAGAGAATTGCTGGCGTTGATATGTTATAGAGAGAAGCTAGATTTGTAAGGTTGTAGAGAAAAACTGGCTTTGTAAGTTTGTAAAGAATATTTAACCTAAATTTGTCCTTTTAGAAAGTATATACTTCGGTCTCTCCATAAAATGTATTTTCATAAGTCAATAATTATGTTACATAAATGTGACAAAAGGACAAGTTTAGAACAGATGGCTTTGGGTTGAGTGCCGCAGAAATAATGCTTTAACCAAAAAAGTAACCGTCTTTAGCAAGAGAAAGACTCAACTGAAAAATTATCCTACGCTTCTGCAATGACAAAGCATCAAAGATCAAGATATTGACCTTATTTCCAATCTTGAAGTTCATTAAATTTCTGTGTTCTCTCTAGAAATGCCTGCTTGTTAAACGTTTTAGTCAGAAGTCAAAATTATTTAATAAATAATTTAAAAGTTATGACATTGTTGTTGTGATTTATAGATAAAAGGCAGTAAATGATTAATAACTTGTTATTATAGATACAGGTTTTAAACTTAAAAACGATACAGGGCCAATAACCCTAAATTCGTTTTAGCTAGGAATTTCAAACTTTCGGGGCAAGTGGTCACTTGATAACTGAAATTTCCATGACTTTGAATCAGGTCTTCAAGGTCATTTAAAATGTATCTCGAGAACCACTAGAGATACAAAGTTTTTTCAATAAGAAAATTGTTCCCCGTAACATTTTAGCTTTAATATCACGTAATTTGACCAATAATCAGGCTAGGAAACTTCTACATATACAGGAAGGTCGTGATGAAAATTATGTACCAGAGTTAAAGGGCTATTAACTCGAAAAGTACTCATGCTAGATTATCAAAATTTTCTAGACATACTCATCGAGTAAGAAGTCTCTTAAATTTGCAAACTCGGATGGCATTCAACTCATGGTTCAAGGTAATTCAAAGTTTATCTCGATAACCAATGGATTAAGAGAAATTGCTCCTATTTAAAATGTGTAAAAATTTAAATTTTAAGTCTAAATTTCTTTAACCCGATGAAAACCTTTAAAATTCCATTTCTCTAAATCCATTGGATCTCGAGATAGACCTTGAACCGTAAGTGGGGTTGCGGAGTGGTTAGCGCTTTCGCCGGGTTCGATCCCACCTTGTGGCACTGGGTGAAAACTCGGAACAACTCCTTCTGCGTTGAGTTTGCAAGTTCTCTTCCCACTGGTTTAGGGGTTTTCCCCGAATTGTTCGGTTTCCCCTTCGATAAAAACTTGTTGAGGTTTACGTTAATAGTTAGTGTAGGGAGCTGTTGGTATGAAGGGCTTGCCACCACCCTCCTACGCATTGTAACTCGGCCACCTGTTACTTGATCACGCACAAGCAACATTGCTTATGTGGTCGAAGGTGGTTCATGGGTATTAGCTCTATTTTAAAAAAAACTCTTGTGCATTATCTAAATTATCTTAATGGCTTGATGACTTAGGCCTAAGGTGGTGTCTTGGTTATTAGCTTTGATGATTATTATTAATTAAAAGTCAAAAGAGTTTTCAAATTTTATAGGCGCCCGACCAGATGAGTATGTTCAGTGGATTTTTATACTTTAGCATGAGTATTATTCGAATTATTAGCCCTTCAACTTGATCTCTGGAACATTATTTTCGTGTAATCGTCAAAGTTCCCTAGACTTGATATTGGTCCAAATAGGAAGGATCAAAGTTATTTAAACCTAAAATGTGAAGAGGAACACTTCTATAATTGAATTCAATTTTGTAATATACTGTTTCTCGAGATAAATTTTAAATGACCTTGAAGACATGGTTCAAGGCCATTGTTAAGTGACCCCTTCTGCGTTCTATGTGTCCTGAAAGTTGGAATTTCCTACCTTTATTACATTTTTAGTTATTGGCCTTGTATCGTTGTTAAGGTAACACCCTGTATAAAGTGTCTATGCAGTAGCGGCCTGAGCAAGTTTTTCTGGTGGTACGAGATCTCATTGCGGTCTTGTGGTCAAAAGTTATTGGTGCCATCGTGCCGATCCCGTTTCGGCGCCCCTAACCTATGACGTGCACCGTTCGCACCGCCCTGGGGCCGGCGCTGTGTCTATGTTATTAACCTTTTGAAAATTTTACATACTTGTAGTTGAACACATCTATCGATCTTGACAAATGCCTTGGGCTATCGTTACAGTTATATGGATTTCGATCATCCTCGGGTATCAGATCGATGTCATGGAACATAAAGCAATTGTAATGATAGTCAGCTGATGCAATTGCAAATCCAATATTCTTTATTAACCCACGATTGAAGGTGTCGTTACCAGCCTTAAATAAATTCAAATAAGAAAATTAACTTTCCAAGCCTTCTACGAAGAACGCTTCGAATTAACAATTCCCGTATTTTGATACGTTTCTCGTTACTTTTTTCAACAATTTGTTTTCTTCTTTCACCTCCGTCAAATCTAGTTACACCATACCCAATTGTTATTTCTCCTAAATTATAAGTAGGACAAAAAATATTTTATATAAAGTCCCAACTCCAATCTTCCGCACCGAGGGGTAAGACACTTTGCGAACTCGGCGTACACTGCCGTACCTTTGACAGTTTTAAATGGAACTCGCGAACTCTTGAAAATATGCACTTTAACAGTGCTAAATGCACCAATTCGCTGTACAGGTTATCTGAGACCGTCTTACCCCTCGTTCCGCACTCGATGTTCTTATTTTAATTCGTCTGAAATGCAGACGATTTTAAACTAAAAACCATAAACTGCGCAAAACCGGAGATTGATCTTCATATTAATTCAATTCATCAGGGTGGGTCGACATATTTGGCCGACTTTTCATATAACTGTGTAAAAAATTCGTATGGAAAAAATAAACGACATCTAAAATTTACAAGTGGAACCCGGAATTATTCTAAATATATTTTTTTTCAAAAAGTTAATCTCTGGTTAATTGTCGGAAAAATGTATTAACACAAGTTGGGGAAAGAGGTTGACATTTGCGATACCGCTCAGAACTAATTATTTTATTAAACAGTAACTTATTTTCCGAGCAAAAGTGAGACGCTTATCGTCTTAACATATTTGTTATCTCTAAATTAATTAAATTCTTGTTTGTCATTAATTGTGTCATTATTTTTACCTGCTCAACTATGTAGATGCCATAGTTTAATTGCTGTCTTCGAAGGAACGGGTGCAAGTTACGTAGAAATATCTTTAAATGAGTGTTACGGTCGCGAAAAGGCACTATAAGGGCGACACGGTGTCTGCTTATGCACTCTGCTGGACGATGTCTTCCTCCGTTATCCAAATCCGGAAAGATGTTCTCAAGCTCTTTCAGATCCAGCGATTCATTACTGATGTTGTACTTTCCTACTGAATGTTTTTCGATATGAGTGTTATATGCGTTAATTTTTTCATGAGAAACTCCCCGTTATCAGAGATGCAAATTAAAGCTCTATTTGAAGTCAAGCGTTGACGAAAGAAGCCGGTTTGCAAACCACAACCAAAATGGCGACCGACGGAAAGCTAGGCTTATCAAACCATTTAACAGAGACGGCTACAGGCAGAGGAAGGCTGCTGCCTATTGGAGTATAAGCAAGGGCCTACAAAAATTTAAAAACAGGGCCTGCAAAGGTTTTAAATAAGGTGCCTCCAATTATAAACTAGTTAACCATACTCCGAAATTAAAAAAAAACGTATTATGATTAAGGGATATTTCTTTCCCGGCAAATGTTTTAGAAAGCTGCTTTTTATTTATGCCTAAAACATATCGTAATTTGGGGCCTACAACCTTGTTCGCCTACCTCAAGTACAATTCTGGCTCCGCTTCTACCATTTTAATAAATGGAGTCTCAAACCTTTCTGTTGACATACCTCCCATCATTTTTGCGGCTATCGTAATGACAGTGACGGTGGTAGGGGTAGGCTACGCAAGCTGAAGCCTAATATTCCTTTACTTGAGGACTCTCAAAAATATTCGTGGGTTTCCGGGGACATAAACGTCGTAATTTCCGATAAGGGCATGAAATATCCCCCTTCGATTAAAAACCAGAGCTTAACACTGGCATAGGTAGATGTGAGAACTAATACCAATCGAATGAAATCTGAATTATATTTATATTGAGTGCCGACTGTGCCGTTGAAGACAATCTGTGGATTGTAGAATACCTATACAGAGACGATACGTAGCTATAGCATCCACTGCATTATTCACCTCAGATCAGGAGCGAAAATAACAGCCTCTTTCCTCTATACTAGAGGAAGGGGCTAAAAATCAATAAAACTATACAATAGTAAATTTAAGATAATGAAAAGGTACTACTTTATGTCCTCGGCTTGGACTTCTAGTCTGTAAATGCGACGAAAGTCATAGACAGTAAAAAAATTCCAAAGGCTTCCGGCCACTAATTTTTTTTAATTTGGAAGAAGGAAAATAGGAAACAAGTCGTGACAGCCTTGCTGCCACCGTCACAGCTTCGTGACTGCAATTAGCATTGAGGTAATTTTTACTGTTTTTCACTTCTATGATGTTAATTTCAAATAAATATATGCGTTCAAAGTTATTGTTAAATGAGCCTTTTTGCCATGGCTTTGTTTCCAATATAAAATGCTAAGTTTATATAAATTGAGAGTTGATGATTTACGACTACCATATTGATTTTTTATCGTTGATAGACGAACAAAACGGTATCTGCGCGTTCTAAAATATCAAAAAATCCGTGGTCCCTTTCCCAGACGTGGTACATTCAGTATCAAAATACTTTAAAATGTACTTACAAAGTTTTGGTGGTTTATACGGGCAAATAGGTAGTTCTGCTACAACATTTCTTAAGTCTTCTAATTCAGGGCAACCAGAAAGAGAGTAGCTGCAATTTAACTGTTGGGTTCGCCATTGAAGAAAATGAGTACTCCAAACCAAGGAGTGAATCTCTAAAACAACGTGGATTATGAAACAATAAATTGTACTAGAAGGGCTCTTTATCTTCCATAAGATACGAAGATATCGATGGTTGAAATAAATACAAAACCTTTGGGATAAACTTTATTGGTTCAAGGCCAATTATGTTTTTAATTAAAAAGCCTATATAAACTGGATTAGGGTAATAAAACAATTGCAAGTAATTTTAGAGCTGTAGAAATATTCATCAATTTCAATACTCACTTATACCATTCTGAAATATCAGTACAAATATCTTCGAAGTAAAACTACGTTAAGATAAATGAAAAAATCGATCGTTTATCAGTTCGTATAATTTCACGGTTCTCAAAAGGCCTCATAGTACAGGGCTTCCAGTTGCTTAAACCCTGAGAGTAAAGGGTAATGGTAGAGTTAATATTCGTGGGTGAAATAAATTAATGCTTGTACATTTTTATAAATTGCGATATATTAATTCGATAGATAGTTAATCGAGTACGTCGGCGCTCTAGCATTGGTCTCTAACGCCTGCGACTGTTGACCCGGAAACCAAATCAAAATATTCCAGTGAAGACAAATGGGCATTCTTAATTAAGGAACTTCGTTATTTTATTAAATTAAATCTGAAATTTTTTTATCACATTTGGGTCCGAGCTCCCGATATTTTAATTCGTCTATTTAATTATATTCTTGAAATATAATATACATTATTTTATATTGTGTATATTTATATTTAATGATAATGAGAGCATCAGCATTCACAATAATCTAGTTTTTCGCCATCACGAAAAGCTGGATTTCTAAACATCAACGGCTGGCATTTGTACATGTACTTAGGCGTCAATCGCTTAGGATATAAAAATATGGAAGGCCATAAGTTTTTAGAAAAGGACATAAGTGAAAGCAATGATTTCGTTCAATCTTAAGGGGATAAACCTTTAACATCTCTAAATCTATATTTTGTCTAAGTACAGATAAAAAGCTTAACGCTATGACTCTATAAACTACTAAACACCAAGCATCTTTTGATTCCTTTATTATTTATTTTGTGGGGGAGATATGAATTTAATAAAATTCGCGGTTTTTAAGAGCACTGTCGTAAGAGAAAATTAAGACCATTGTTGCAGTATCTTAAAGCCCAGTTCAAATTGGTTTGAGCTCCATCACATTCACAAAAACTCCCCATGAAAACTGGATTAAGCCATTAGTGTGACCCTGTTTTTGTTTATAGTTATTTAAGAACAAAGTGCAGCAAAAAGAGCTCTTATTTAGTGGACGTTATTGTTATTAAATGCTCATCGGTTTTCCCAACTGTTAGAAAACAACACGAAAAAAAAACTAAATCCAGAACAAGTTCTTGTTAAAATTGGATTTCTACGCGTGTTTTTCGTTAATTTGAATAAATATAATTCATGTGCAAATATAAAGTAAAATCAATCTTTTACTTAGTAATCATGTTTTTCATCATGTAGGCTCCCGTTTTTTTTCCAAATGCGTTTGGTAAGAAAATTATTATTATAATTGTTTTCGTAGGGAAAATCGTATTTTACAACCAATATATCATATTTGATTGGGTTTAAAATTTTATTAAAATTATTAATGTTAACAATATTTATGTAATTGACAAACATTTATAATAATAATAATAATAATAATAATAATCAGCTAGGCTAATACCCAAGGCACCACCTTAGGCCTAAGTCATCATGCGACTTTTGAAGCCCTTAATTCAGGTGGCCGGGTTACAATGCGTAGGAGGGTGGTGGCAAGCCCTGCATGCCACGATATCGAGCCAACAGCTCCCTACACTAACTATTACCGTTAACCTAGACAAGTTTTTATGGAAGGGGAAACCGAAGAACTCGGGGGAAAACCCCTTAAACTAGTGGGGAGAGAACTTGCAAACTCAACGCAGAAGGAGTTGTTCCGAGTTTTCACCCAGTGCCACAAGCTGGGATCGAACCCGGCTCCTCTTGCTGCGAGGCGAAAGTGCTAACCACTCCGCCACCCCAAAATATGTAAAAAATATCTTACCTAATTGATAAAAGAGGAAAACAAACAAAATTGCACATAAGCAAAGCAAAACTTTGGATGGTGAGAAAATAACTCTGCAGAAAATTAATTTCATTTCATTTCGATTATTTTACAGGCTCTTTCACAATCCTGCTAAATTAAAACAAAAAACTTTATTATTTTAAATCCACTCTTCCCTATATTTTCAGATTAATACGTTCCGAAGTATAAAAATAACTCGCTAGAAGAAGGTCGCATATATGTTTAGGCAATATATACCTGTTCACTACAAACTTAAAGAAAAATCTTTCTAACTTTATATAAGAAATATAAATGTTATATTAAATGTAAGATTCAATAAAATAAAATTTTAAATTCAATTTAAAATTACGTATTGGCTATTTTGACCCAAAAATTGAGCCAAATTAGACAGGAGCTATTTAAGTCTGATTATTGGGAAAAAATAGCTACCCTTTTGGGAGGTGTTATTAAGGCCCTATAATCAGGCTAAAATAGTCCATGGATGTGTTCCGGCTATTTGGGCCTGTTTTTCGAGCTTTGATCTGTTTAGGCCAAACTATACGTGATTCAGCCGTACACTAATTGGCTTGATTTTCAGCCCTCAAATTTTTCAGGCGGTAAAAGTACTTGCCGCGAGGGAATCACTATTTTTGCCTGATAATCTGGCATTTGGTTGATCCGCCTAAATAAGTATGCAATATACTGACAACTATTTTCACCGGTTTATCATGCTTTTATTCCCGTTTCTTCCCCCATTGAAGCGACGTCTCAACCTCAAAAATCGCTACTATAGTCTATGGAATTCAAATAACAATTAAAATTCAAATTATTCATTATTCAATTCAAATGAATAGAATGCCAAATTCTATTGTATAAAAAATTTTAAAATATGTAAAATTCATTAAAATATTAAATTCAATAAATTAAATAACATTAAATTCAATCAAATAATATAATAATATCTACCTAGTGGTTAATGAATTTTGATTGAGTTTTATAATTCTAAGAAGTTAAATGAGCTAAACGACATTAAAAAAAATAAAACAAAATAGCCTGAAAAACAATTTAATTTTATTTCTAGTTCCTTATTTGAAAACAAGCTAACCAACACCATTTGTAAACTGAAACTGACCAAGATTTATTAATAATAACTTTTTAACCAATTCAAATGCGAAAATGCTTCTATTTTGATGCATATTACATATTTCTACATTTGTTTTTTTGCCAGCATTATTTCTTAGATATAAAGTGGAAATGCACATCATCAAAATTATTTATAAAAGATATAAAAAACATGAAAATTAAACTAGTGCTTGCTTTATTTCCTTTTTACACCATTAACATTAAATTCCTTTTAAACATTTTCATATTTATATTTGAAAATTGAAACCAAAATTTCTATATTCGAATTTAAAAATTATTTTACTTAAGTCAGTAGCGGCACAAAGGCAGTCTTTTATTTCACAAAATCACTTCTTGTGACACCAAAACAATTATCGAGTTCATTTCTAGGGACCCATGCACAGTAATTTACTTCGGTGTAAGAAATAGAACTGTAAAATGGGCCTATAATTGAGATTATCTATAAGCCTAAACTCGATATTATCCTAGCTCCGCCAATTAATCTTTAACGGATGATAAAATTAGTGAATAAGAAGATTAGTCCATTTTGAAAAGGGAAAATAAAGCTGAACACGAAAACAATTTGAAAAAATTTTAAAACTAACTAATAGCTCGGACCAAATAGATCGAGTGAAAACTTAAATTAAATAAAATAGCCAGAAATACCAACGGTAGACCGTTTTCGTCCTATTTGCGACTCGTCAGTACCGTACGAGAAATCTTGCTCGGGACTATAACACCGAAAAGAGAAACTAAGCCTAAACATTACAAATTTTAAACCGCGTTGCGTAGCAACGGAAAGTCGAATTAGGGGAGAGTGGTGGCAAATAGTATATACGGAATTTTAAGTTAAAAGGAACCAACTATGGGCTGGAATGCAAAGGATGATAAAATTAGCTAATTTTATCATCCTTAGCATTGAAGTCCATAGGTGGTTCCTTTTAACTTAATTTTTATATTAATCTTGCTAAGAATTTAAAATTTAAAACATAATTATAATAGTAATTATTTAGAAAAACAACGGTTTATCGTACACTATAAAACTCTTTTTATTTAAAAAGAAAAAAGGGTTGCGTTACATGATTTGGCAGTGGCGATTACGCCGCCGTTGTTTATAGTGTACGATAAACCGTTGTTTCTAAATAATTACTATAACTTATACACTAGTCGTGGAGTAGCAAAGTCATATAATTATAATAAGCTAAGCTAACCCTTATGAAAATTTTCTGGGGTTTTCTAAAGGAAATTGAAATGTAAATTTTTAAAGAATTCCTTTAGATTATCCTAAAGAATATTTCGGAATATTGGCCCCTTTTTCTTAAGAAAAATATTGGGTTTTCCTATAGAATTTTATAAAGATTTTCTCTAGAAATACCCTTACATTTTTCGAAAGAATATCTTTAGAAATATTAGTGTACACATATTCTGGAATATGAAGAAACGACCAAGGACGTCATATTTAATTTAAATTAACGTGTTAATAAGTGTTTGGAAGTCAAACTCGAAAATAAACTCTTTCTTTGCGACATAAATTGTGTTCTAGAAAGAAATTAACTAGAAAAGCTGCGCAACGTTCAGAAATCTTTCACCGTTTTTTGTTTACCTAACTTGTTAAACAATGCAATCAATTCGCATTTTTAGACAATTTCTATCAAATATTCGCAATTGTGTGCAGCAAATATGACCGAAAAACGTATCTATTGGCGAACAGTATAACTAGACTTAAGGTCATAAGGCATACACATGTATTAAAAATTTCAAAGATAATAGACTAACTAAATTTAGAAGTAAATCAAAAATAACACAAAATCGTAATTCAGGTGAATTATGAAATACCTTATTTTTTCTACCAAAAGAAAAAATTAACGCCCTAAAAATATTTTCTAAAGATTTTTCTCAAGTTATCTATAGAATTATTTTACTAAAAGTGTAGTAAGAAGTGTCTTTAAAAAATTCTATAGAAATTCTCTAGAATTTTCCACTAGACTTAGAAAACTTTACAACCCCTTAAAGCACTTTATAATGTTCTATAGAAAGTTTTCATAAGGGAATACCACAGCAACACCTTAGGTAATAGTTAGTGTAGGGAGCTGTTGGCTCGCGTGGCTTTCCACCACCCTCCTACGCATTTGTAACCCGGCCACCTGAATTAAAGGCTTTAAAAGTCGCTCGATGACTTAGGCCTAGGGTGGTCCCTGGGGTATTAACCTAGCTGATTATTAATATTATTATCCTTTAGCGACTTTAATTGACAATTATTCAGGAAACCAGATTATACTGCTTGGGCGTGGTGGAAAGCCCTTTTATGCCTCACGAGCCAACACATTTTACCATTTTATTACAAATGTGTTATCGTTAAATAATGTTTTGCCCATATGATGAAACAAAATGTGATCAGCTCAAAACGCTTTCGAAAAGTGGCTATAAATAATATTTAGAAACAAAATGTTTATAATCGGAAACATTTGAATAATGATTCTTTTAGAATCCATCAAACCTTTTTTCATAAACGCGATAAAAAATCATTGTGAAAGCACCTCAGAAATATATTTAAATCTTACCAGATTTCCACAACAAAATGAATATTATTTCAAAAATAATTTAAAATTGAAATAAATAAATATAACTTTTTGCTGAATCAAATGAATCCGTTTTTGTACAACAGAATTACCGTTGTAACGTAGAGACGACTGAGCTTCGGATTTGGTCGCTGATAAGGCCTTTTCGATAAATTATCAAAATCGAGATAAGATAAAATACAGAAGAAATCTCAACTGGTAGTTATACGTCTTTTCAAATACCCTACTTTATCTTATAAGTTATTGACTACCCTTGACAAATCAGAAAATGAGAGTTATACAATTTCTAAGATGACTTCACCCGTTTAACTTAAATAAATTTAAGAGTAGAAATATAATATAAGAAATTATGGTTTGACCTAGAAGGTATAATGTATTTTAAAAATTCTTGAAAATAATTCTATATTATTTAAAATACCAAGATAAACATTTAACGAATTTAATTTTAATTAATCGAATAATAAAAATAAATAAATTGATAATTGCCCTATTATTACGAGGCAAAATACAATAATTAAATTAACAACTTACTTTACAACTGCCTGTAGAAAATACGTGGTATATATTTATAATTTCCAGATAAATTTAAATGCGTTTAATCTACGAAGTCCATTTTAAAGCTAGGTCGTTTCAAACGTGGAAATCGGCTTCTTATCTTGTCTGAAGGCAATTGCACAGCAGGAAATGGGCACTACTCAAGGAAGAAGCAATTAGATTGTCAATTGTATATGCCTATGTCACAGACTATCAAATACTGCCTTGGTCATATTGAATTGAATAACATTTACGATATTATAAACAAATACGATATTATTATTTCATACAACAATATTAAATACAGATTTTTACATGGGAACGATTGTACAAGGCTATTTAGTTAAAGATTTCTATGGAATTTCTATGAAATGAATAATTTTATTTTATGATTGCTCAGTGGTGGCCAGATAGGTCATGGTTAACCTAGAATTTAAAAACTAGCCCTATTAGGTCATGGAAAGTGGCTCCTAAACTGAAAATAAATAAAAATGTTTTGGGCATATCGTTTAAATTTGGAAATTAATTTTTATTTACTACAGGAAACGGATTTAAAATATATTTAAGTGTGAATTACTGTATTTTACTGGCTTTATGAAATAAAAGTAGGTTCAAAATCCTTCCGATAACAAGAAAACTTTGGCTTTTAACATACTTGACCTTTACTTAAAAAAAATTCCGGTGCCACCACTGATTACGGAAACAGCCAAGAGTTCTCTGACGTAAAAAGAATATATAAATAGGGATTCAGTTTAATGCTACTTCAAATTGTGTTAAGTTTTACTAGTCAAATTATGGAAAAATGACTGCCTAACCTTAATTTTTGTTAGGTTCACTCCTTGAGCCTCAAGTACAGAAATTATGTGATTTAAAAACTTCCTTTACAACCAAACCAGCCAAAAGTTAGTTAAATATACTATTTTTTAAATTAAATTATCGTGTTAGATACCAAAGTATTTTCGAAGATATAGGTTTAATAACTCTTTCTCAATAAACTATTTTTTTACCTCATTCCAATCTTCTTAAGGAACGCATTATACGTGTGCATAACTTTAAAATCATAAACAAGGTAAGGTAAAATGTCAATAATATCTGATTACATCTAATAAATAGGATACCAAAAAAAAAACAAATTAGTTAAATAAATAGACTTAAATATTTGACTAAAAACTGAAACAATTGAAATGATCTGCAAATATGATTTGTATAAAGAATTGTAGCGGATATAATGTATTTTATTTGATTTCTAAACTTGTGTAATCGTTAAGATTATTGTATAACGTGCCAACCCACTGATAGAAATCCATTGTTTTTATGTACAATAAATAATTTCAGTTCTAAAACATAATAAATAAATTAAATAATAATGATATAGCAAGTTTATAGTGTTCGTGAACAACGAGGATAGCCTAATAAAATTATTTAAATTGAGTGTGCCTTAGGTGGTGCCTTGGGTATTAGCCTAGCTGAATTTTATTTATATTATTATTATAATATATTTAAATACTTCACCGTTAAATATATTTTGTATGATAAGTAACAATCTCGGTTATCTATAACAGCCACAAATTTTAATAAGGAATATAACATAATATAGCCTAATACCGTAAATTATTAATGTTATTAGATTTATCAATAATTATGTGAGTTGTCAAAAATCGTGAACATGATTTAAGTGTTTAAATAAATGTTTTATTTTGCATGCACAACAAAAAAGCCTTACCCATAAAGCCATTGAAATTTTTGGCTTCTGTTTATTTATTTTCATATGTGCCTAGATTAAGAGTATTGGCAATTGTACTTTGTAATTTTTGAAACTACCATCTCTCTCATTGAAAGGTAAAGCGAAAGATCAAGCCTCAAAAATTCTACTTCACTGTACAGTAACTTTATTTGATGATATATTGTTTGTTCCTTCTGTAAAATAGTTCTTAGTTGTTCTTTAGTTATAACAGAAGCTTTAAATTGGTAACAATCTTGGTCTACTTATGTTACGAAAGAACGCCTGTAGATATATATTAAATGCACTTAATGTACGACTAAAGGGTGGCTAGTGTGTCTATCTATCCACCTGAAAATAATTAAAGTGCCTGTTCTTTGGTTCAACAAATGTTAGATGCTCTGATTTATTTAGGTTTTAAGCGTTCTTTTATTATTATGCACACGATAATTAGGTGTTATTATGATTTGCAGTGTACCTTAAGAAGATAGATCATTTTGACTTTTCAACATTTAAGAACTTAATGTTTGATTTTGACGAATCTTGCATACCATGGTTTTTTCTCTTCAGCGGCTGTTAAAAGATTTGCCATAGTTTATCTGGTCTACATCTTTTGTTTTGGGTTAGGTTAACGTGTAAGTTCAATATGGATAAAAACTACAGTATATGCCAAAATTTGCATAATTAGTTTAATAAATTTTAGGAATGAATTCTCGGTGTGTTTAAATGTTTTCTCTCTCCAGAAAAATGTATAAACATATGTCACAGGTACACTCCTATGTTTCTTGTGTTGTAAAGGACAGTAAGATAAGCTTAGCTGTGGTGTCGTATTTTCAGATCCCTTTGAACAGTATCTGTCCTGGTAAATACTGATACCACTAGAAAATGATCCATTTCCCTTTGTTCAAAATTACTTTCATCAGCAAAAGTATACTTTCGGATTATATGAGGTTGCATTCATGAAATACAAGCACCTTTGTCATTTCCGTGATACGAGCGTACATCAATAGTTTGACTATTGAAAAAAAGTCACATTTATAGATAAATTGCTGAGATCTGTCCCACATCTTTATCTGATTCTGTTAATTAAGAGAGACCAAGTTGTGGTACGGTAGAAATACTGATCCCATGGCCCGTAAAAAAATGTTGGTGCTGCAATACTGCTTTTGAGCAGCAAATTTCCAGAATATTTTTCAATCTGCTTTACTTCTTATAAGTAGCTGCAAAAAGTCTGTAAACGCGCCAATTCCTGCATGTTTGCAGCGAGCTTACAGAGGTAATTGCAGCTAACGACTTTAGCTTGTGACTGCTATTACTGCCCATTGCAGCATTCACGCCGCTAAGAAAACCATATATTAAAGCGGACTAATAGCATACCTACAGCAGTGATTAATACCGTTAGTAGATTTAATCCAGCCAATTTACAGCGCACTTCAATTTTTTTACGAACCAAAACTGTTGAATTTTCGATGGCAACGTCACTAGGCAATTATTTGGTTTTCTTCTTTCTGAAGTTTCTGGCAACAGACTGGAAACGGTTGTTTAAACATTTAGAAATTTGGCTCTGTGTGATTTTGACTTGTTCGTTTTTTATCTGTTCCTTAAAGGTTCTGCTTACGTAAGCTAGATTAGATAGAAATTTAAATTTTGAATGAAAATAATTTAAAAAAATTATACTAACCAGTTATTGCTTATATTCATGCTTTGGTAACGGTTGTTTACCGTTTAAGCCTAGAGGTCGGCGGAACGAATAAATTAACCGTCAAAATTTCGATTAACCATAAAATGTTGGGTTAATGGTTTTTTATGAACACTTTATACGAATAAACAACGATTTAACATGCAAAAATAATCAGTTTTTTCGTATATTTTTTGGATATTTTGCGGTTGTAAATAAAAATAAATAATTGGATAATTTCTTATTCAAACGCCGATCTCTATTTAAGCCTGAGAGGCTCATATTTTTCATTTCATCGTCGGTATGAAGCATAATTAAGACTGCTATTGCAGCTTTTATAGGAGACTTACAAAAGCTCAAATTGTGTTTCTGTGACTTTGTGATATGAACATTATATCCTTCAAACAAATGAAAGACTACTAGCTGTTGGCATGATCTAAGTTTAAAAGAAAATTAAAATTAAGTTCAACATTCAAAAAGTCCCTATTTTCAAGTTCTTTACTTGAGGCTGCGATGAGTTAAGTGGAGAAGACTGGCTAGTCGGAACTTTCATAGACTTTATAAGTTAATAATTCCTGCATAACCAATAAACAGTTAAGTTAAATTTACCAGAATTTGAATTTGCGCATTTCTCACATTCCTTTCCAACTTCCATTTGTAGTTCATTTAGACGATTTATTGTTTAATGGTGGCTATTTGATCAAACAAACAAAAATGAAATACAAATCAATCTCAATATTGAGTTTTAAAATTTCTTCATTTTTCTCTCTGAGTTCAGATTTAATTCGTAGTATGATTAAGTTGTTGTGTTCCAAATTTGTATATTTCTTAGGTGATTCAGGAATACCAGTGAAATTTTGGTGAGTATAGTTGCAGCTGGGGCTCTTGGTGTTATCTGTTTAAATGGATTTGTATTAACTTAGGTATAAATTATTATTTTTAAAAGTTGAAAGTATAACACATACGTAGGCTTGGCAAACGAATCGCCAGTGGTTCTTCCTATAAACTCTGAAAGTACCTACTTGAAGTATTAGGACTAGTTGAAGTCATCGCAATAGTTGAAGGAATCACGTAGCTACTAGTTGTAGTATTCGCAATAGATGATGAAGGCATCATAAAGGTAGTAGTTGGACTGTTGGAGTCTTCGCACTTTTATTTGTGTCCTAACCTTAAAAAAAAACATATAAATAATATGTAAAACTATTTAGTATTTACCATAACTTTTCTAAACTGGTAAACATACTTGAGGAAGGTTCCTAGGTAATGAGAAGACTTGGGGATTCCACTGAGGTTCAAAAAGCGAAGGCATACCTAAAATCATTTTATTCATGTTTGACTTCGCACAAGCTGCAGACTGTGTATCAGATTCCTATTTCTTGCGTGTGTTATTTGATCCAAATTATTTTCCGCTTTTTTTGGAAGTTTTTTTTTCTCATTTTCATTTGGGGTTTTCACTTCCATACAAATTGCACGGTCCATTTACAGTTCAGCTTTTCCGAGAGCTTGTATATTATCTAATAATAATAACTATATGAAGTGAAATTAAATTGTTTTTCTTATTTAACGATGGATCAAAGAAGAAAAGCCAAATCCAAGTACAAAGATTCTTTTCGAAGTAGGCGTTCAGTTCCTGGTTCAACTAAACGACGAATTAAAAAACAAATTGCGGATCGAAAAACAAACAATCAAATTTATATAGTGAAGACAAATCTGATAAAGCTGTCTAAATTATTTCATTGAAATTCTTAAAAGGTTGCAATCTAATAAACAACAGGCTTTTGCCTCTGATATAGTACAATAGATTGGTTCCAATTGTTTCTGCGAATACCACTCCTTAAATGGTTTATATTCTGTTTCTTTCATTTTATTGGGTTCAAAGTATTTCTCATCGGAAGAGATCCCAAATAATTTAAAGTTTCCCAAAATATGTATGGGAAAAATCCTTTAGATTCGGGGAGAGATAATATTTTAGAGAAACTTCTTATCGGCGCGTTTATATAATTCAGAAAGTCTACAAATTGAATATCTACACTCTAAATGTAAATACTTAAAATTTTCGCTCCTTCGTAAATTATACCTCGGGGGTAACACGTTTAATTAATTTAGAAAAAAATCAACATACCGTCGAATGATCTTTAATTATGCGCCATAACAATGACATTCGAAAATTTCGACCTTATGGTTTCTCGTTTATTTTTCTGTCATTAATTACCACTTTCTCATATTGAAACAAATAGTTTAAACAACCATCTACACAATTTTCACTGGTTGGTCAAAAAGCTCCGTTTGCGAAACGAGCAGTACCGGCTTATGAACATTATCCTGAGCAATATTTTCAATGTCAAAATATACGTAGAACCGCGGTTTATTTTTAAAACTTGAGGATTTCAAATAGTGTTGGTTAGGTTCGTGTTCCACTTTACATATTTCCCATTTAATTTGACATTGATGGGTTTTTGTCGTATCTACCAGCTTAAAACATCGAGCGCATCTGTGTAAGAGTTTACAAGTGACGTTTTCTATATGAGTCTCGTAACATTCACCTAGTTTTAAATAGCGGTTGCAATCTTTGCAACGTTTTAAAGCTATGTCTGGAATTTCATGGAAATTGGGTCCCGAACATCGTTTACATTTAATATACGAACTTTTACCACCCTAGATATCATGCAGATTCTTTGCCACATGCATATGCGAACCAATTTTTACTAATAATATTTTAAATTCAGAAGTGATGTTTACCGTATAAAAAAATTAGAAAATTTTCCCCAGCATCAAACCCTATAATTTGGTATTTTGGGTCTAAATAATTTAGAATTTTTTCTATATCTGATACACCAACTGCCCCTTCCGGGATTCCAACGGTAGTGTGTAGTTCTTTCGCCTGTTTAGTTTGTTCTCTACTTCGAAAATATGTTAAAATGCGATACTCCTTTAAAATGTTTGTTAACGGCAATTTAAGTCTTTTTGAATGATCAATATTAGCCAATTTTTTTACAAATAACAATTGATCTGGCCACACACTAATAATCTTTGTAATCAACATAGTAGAAGTTAGTTTTGGTTTTCAGAAATGCGTCTATATCGATAATGTTCGTATTTCTTAACGAGAAACAATTTCGTCCATTTTTTGGGGCTCTTTTAGAAGAATCACGTCAAATTTTAAATCACCATCCGCAGTAGAAGGAAAGTAAGGGCGAGACATCGATCCCGGGGTCGGGGTCAGGTTCGGGATCGGGGTCCGGGATTTAAGGGGTGAAATGGGGGTAAAATCATCGAAAAGTCAATGTATTTAGGGTATTTCTCGCGACGATTTGTTTTCCCGTATATCAACATATTGTGTCCAGGCCAACTTGTTCATTTATCTACGCTTATCTCGAAAGATACTTGAACGTATATCTTATCAAGTTTTATCGTACGGAATAAGTTTAAATGATGTAAAAATTGATAACCTAGGCGACGCGTGCGCAGATTACCCCGGGGGACGCGGTTAATTTGAATTTAAGAGTGTTTTGACGTCATGGAATATTCGTTGTTAAAGTAGAATGGAAATATTTTTAAACTTCATTTTAATATCATTGTAGTACTTAAATATGCTTGACACTTGAACCAATCTCACGAGTATTTCTTAAAACGAATATCTCGATCGCGTTTTATCGTACGAAATAAGTGGAAATTATGTAAGTTGTATGATACTTGATAACCTAGGCAGGAAGATAGCGCGCGCGTGCGCGGATTACCTGGGAGGCGCGGATTGCCCGGGCGCGCGGTTAATTTGAATTTAAAACATGGATTCCCTCTCCGAAATAATTCATGTACCCAAAATTGGACCGCAAGTTTTTTTTCTTTTAGGGGAATCTCTATGGGAGTTTAACATTACAATAAAGCTAATAGGTCCAGTTTGGGGTACTTTTGGTCCGAAATGGGGTACATAGGGCCGAAAATGGTGACTTTGGTCGTTTTAAGGGTACTTTTGGTCTATTTTGGTCCATTTTTGGGTACATCAGAAAAGCAGTTGGAAAAACGAAGAGCCTTATTTTTTTTTCCACCCATCTCCAAACTCCAAAAATTTATTGCTATAATTTATTTATCCCTTCCGTAGGTATAAAATAAGATAAAAACCACTTACCGAAATGCCAATATAGGTAGTAAAATACTACAAAATCTCTATACTTTACCTTCAATACGTTAAATTACATTCCAATATGTCAATATAGGAGGAAAAATACAACAAAAGCCTCTTTTCTTGGCGTTCAATATGTTAAAATAGATTTCTGAAATGCAAATGTAGGTAGTAAATACTACAAAATCTCTATACTCTACCTTCAATACGTTAAATTACATTCCAATATGTAAATATAGGTAGTAAATACTACAAAAGCCTCTTTTCTTGGCGTTCAATATGTTAAAATAGATTTCTTAAATGCAAATATAGGTAGTAATTACTACAAAAGCCTCTTACTCTACGTTCAATACGTTAAATTAATGATATGCCTCCGATCGAATCGTTCATTTTTTCCTATTTAAATATACGCATTTAAATTAGAATTGCTTCTAGTGTTCGGCAGTCGATTAATTTTTATCCACAAATTTTCCGATTTATTTAAAAAACGTTGGTAAAAAGAATATCATTTTAACTTATTTAATTGGGTTTTTTACCCAACCAAGCATTTATTTGAATAAAAGTGGTATTTATTTAAATAACCAATAGTTAAATAAAAATTGTTAAATGTTTAAATAATCGAAAGTGAACAAGCCTATTTTTTAAATAAAACAAACAGACTTTAGAGTTGATAAGATTTGTAAATATCATTTGAAACTAATAATTTTCACGCTTTATTTAAGTCAAGCAATTACATTTTTAAAAATGAAAGAAGTTAAACAATATAAAAATTTGTAAATATTGTAAATATTTTTAGGTAATAAAGAAATTAAGAAATGTTTTAATTAAAATATCTTTCATTTTCTACTACATTTATAAAAATGAAAGAAGTTTAACAATATAATTATTCTAATATAATTTCAAAATCAGGTATTATTTAAAGTACAAATGCATAATTTAGTGAAGCAATTCTTATTTAAATACTTTTATTTAATTAATTTGTGTATCTGAAATGTATTTATTGAAAAATAAATATATATATTGGAATTGTTACAAAAGGTTCTTTTAAACGTAACTTAGTACATTAATTTATTTACAAACAAAATTTAAAATACACATTTTTAAAATTTAACTACACCAGCTCCAAGTCAGCTAGCGACTTTTTTTTTTAAGTAACTACTAACTACAATTAAAATCAAAGGATCTGCTATATTTTTCATGCTTTGAAAACAATTCATTAAAATCTCGAGTTTTTAAATATATGTTAAACACGAAGGAGCAGATCTTTTATCACAAATTTTCAAAAATTATATTTAATTTAATTTATAATAATATAGGGAACTCAAAAATTAAAAAACGAAAAATCAAAAAAATTACTTACTTCAACCTTTCTCCCAGTTATTAGTTTCGTTTTAAACTTGGTTTACGTTTTAGTTTTACTTTGCTATTCTAGAAAATTCCAAAATTCCTTTAGAGTTTATCAGTAAAACCACTTACTTTAAGTATTTTTTTTAATTAGTTCGGTCTAATAGTAGATTACGCACCTATAATCCATGATGTTTTCATTTAAATTCAAATTATAACGAATTGAAAGTTTGAAGAAAATATTAATTTAGTTTGTAAATGAAATCCTTTTATAGTACTCTGAAGGGCTCTTAATACGTTTTGAACTTCCAAAATAAATTAATGTACTAAGTTACGTTTAAAAGAACCTTTTGTAACAATTCCAATATATATATATATATATATATATATATATATATATATATATATAAAACCGTGATAAATAGTAAAACCCACTTATTTTTCAATAAATACATTTCAGATACACAAATTAATTAAATAAAAGTATTTAAATAAGAATTGCTTCACTAAATTATGCATTTGTACTTTAAATAATACCTGATTTTGAAATTATATTAGAATAATTATATTGTTAAACTTCTTTCATTTTTAAAAATGTAGTAGAAAATGAAAGATATTTTAATTAAAACATTTCTTAATTTCTTTATTACCTAAAAATATTTATAATGTTTAACTTCTTTCATTTTTAAAAATGTAATTGCTTGACTTAAATAAAGCGTGAAAATTATTAGTTTCAAATGATATTTACAAATCTTATCAACTCTAAAGTCTGTTTGTTTTAGTTAAAAAATAGGCTTGTTCACTTTCGATTATTTAAACATTTAACAATTTTTATTTAACTATTGGTTATTTAAATAAATACCACTTTTATTCAAATAAATGCTTGGTTGGGTAAAAAACACAATTAAATAAGTTAAAATGATATTCTTTTTACCAACGTTTTTTAAATTATTAGGAAAATTTGTGGATAAAAATTAATCGACTGCCGAACACTAGAAGCAATTCTAATTTAAATGCGTATATTTAAATAGGAAAAAATGAACGATTCGATCGGAGGCATATCATTAATTTAACGTACTGAACGTAGAGTAAGAGGCTTTTGTAGTAATTACTACCTATATTTGCATTTCAGAAATCTATTTTAACATATTGAACGCCAAGAAAAGAGGCTTTTGCAGTATTTACTACCTATATTTGCATTTCAGAAATCTATTTTAACATATTGAACGCCAAGAAAAGAGGCTTTTGTAGTATTTACTACCTATATTTACATATTGGAATGTAATTTAACGTATTGAAGGTAGAGTATAGAGATTTTGTAGTATTTACTACCTACATTTGCATTTCAGAAATCTATTTTAACATATTGAACGCCAAGAAAAGAGGCTTTTGTAGTATTTTTCCTCCTATATTTACATATTGGAATGTAATTTAACGTATTGAAGGTAAAGTATAGATATTTTGTAGTATTTTACTACCTATATTGGCATTTCGGAAGTATATTTTAACGTGTTGAATGTAGAGTATAGAGAGTGTTGTAGTATTTTTCTTCCTACGTGACTACACCGGAAACGTCTCTGTGTTATTCGCTTTAGTAATCAAGCCGACTCTGAACATATGTTTTACTCTTTATTCTACGAGGCTTAAACATACACCATTTCAGTACATTCTTAACTTATTCCATACGCTATTTAAAACACATGCGATAAAGATAACGAGGAAACAAGTTAACTCTGAACATATATGTTATGCTCTATACGTGAAGGATGTTGTAAGCTTAAATTCATAATGGTTAATGTGTAGTATTTTTCTACCTTTTTACATTTTATAGTATTTCTTTATCTATATTTGTGTATCGGAAATGTATTTTAACGTATCGAACGTAGAGTAATTTTTTTATATTTTCTTTATATATTTGCGTATCAGAGTTGTGTGTTGTCGTATTAAAAGAAGAAAAAGGAACTTTTCATAGTGTTATTCTACCTATTTACATATCGGAAATGTATTTATATTTTACCGTATTTAAAATATAGGTAATTGTTTTTATTGGCTTGACTTAAATAAAGCGTGAAAGTTATTAGTTTCAAAATGATATTTACAAATCTTATCCACACAAATTTAATTTAATTTTAATTTTAGTGTTTTATAGTATCTTTCTGACTATATTTGTGTATAAGAATTATATTTTACCGTATTTAAATAGTAATAAAAGCGAATTGAAAGTTTGAAGAAAATATGAATTAAGTTCGTAAATAAAATCCTTTTATAGTACTTTGAAGGACTCTTAATACGTTTTCAACTTGAATAAAATTAAAAACAATAATCTAAGATACCCTTTAAAGTTAAATTCCTTTAGAGTTTATCAGTAAAACCACTTTAAGTATTTTTTCAATCCTTATACCTATATTTACATATTGGAATTGTTACAAAAGGTTCTTTTAAACGTAACTTAATACACTAATTAAGTATTTTTAATTTACCGTAATTAAAATATAGGTAAGTGGTTTTTATCTTATTTTATACCTACGGAAGGGATAAATAAATTATAGCAATAAATTTTTGGAGTTTGGAGATGGGTGGAAAAAAAATAAGGCTCTTCGTTTTTCCAACTGCTTTTCTGATGTACCCAAAAATGGACCAAAATAGACCAAAAGTACCCTTAAAACGACCAAAGTCACCATTTTCGGCCCTATGTACCCCATTTCGGACCAAAAGTACCCCAAACTGGACCTATTAGCTTTATTGTAATGTTAAACTCCCATAGAGATTCCCCTAAAAGAAAAAAACTTGCGGTCCAATTTTGGGTACATGAATTATTTCGGAGAGGGAATCCATGTTTTAAATTCAAATTAACCGCGCGCCCGGCCAATCCGCGCCTCCCAGGTAATCCGCGCACGCGCGCGCTATCTTCCTGCCTAGGTTATCAAGTATCATACAACTTACATAATTTCCACTTATTTCGTACGATAAAACGCGATCGAGATATTCGTTTTAAGAAATACTCGTGAGATTGGTTCAAGTGTCAAGCATATTTAAGTACTACAATGATATTAAAATGAAGTTTAAAAATATTTCCATTCTACTTTAACAACGAATATTCCATGACGTCAAAACACTCTTAAATTCAAATTAACCGCGTCCCCCGGGGTAATCTACGCACGCGTCGCCTAGGTTATCAATTTTTACATCATTTAAACTTATTCCGTACGATAAAACTTGATAAGATATACGTTCAAGTATCTTTCGAGATAAGCGTAGATAAATGAACAAGTTGGCCTGGACACAATATGTTGATATACGGGAAAACAAATCGTCGCGAGAAATACCCTAAATACATTGACTTTTCGACGATTTTACCCCCATTTCACCCCTTAAATCCCGGACCCCGATCCCGAACCTGACCCCGACCCCGGGATCGATGCCACACCCTTACTTTCCTTCTACTATCCGCTAATAAAAAGTCTTTTTTTGACTGCGCAATTCTTGCGATATGGGTCATTTCTCGCGAAACAGTCAATTTGTCAATTTTTATAAATTTCATATTAATAGTATGGTCCAAAAGTTCTGATTGTATAGCGAACCGCAAATATTCGTAATCGCTGGCCTGCCTTTTAAAACAGGCTATAATATCCTTTAAGATTCTTTCAAAAACCGTAAAAAATAAACGGGCTGGAATTTGCTTTAAATTAAATAAGGCTAGCTGTACGTCACTTTGAGATCATTTCCACTTCCGAGATTTTTTGGAGTTAGATTTTTAATATGATAAAATTGTTTGTAATTAAAATTGTTTAATGAAGTGAAATCTAATTCATTATCACTTCCGTAGCTAGATTCGTCGTTCTGACGACATTGTTTTTTACGCAAATACAATCACACAATAGATGTTAAAACCAACAAAGTTTATTTAATTTTCAAGATTTATAACATGGTTAGTTTCTCTAATTACTGCTCTTCCATTTCTAAAATAATAATATAATTTTAAAATCTGAATATTCTACTCAGATTTGGTTTAAAAGAAATCAACTTACTTTGCACAGTAAAAAATAAAGGTATTTAATAGGTATAAAAAGGTTCTACATAAAAGGTAAATTCCTTATAAGTGCTAAAAATAATACTTAAAAAGTATGAAAGGGAATTGGTAAAGGTTCTATACCTTTTTTACACCGTCCGATGTTTTAGAAAACCTCTAAAGGTATAACTTAAATTGTTTTGGGTAAAGTATTCTTTTTATAGACCTTTTAAGATAGGTGATATAAATGGAATCGAAAAAAAAACTATCTTATTTTGAAACCTTCTACTACAAAGGAGAAAAAGGTTTGAAAATGGTGTAATATTTTTCATCATAGATGTTTGCGTTTGAAATCAAATTTTAGTCATCACGGTGTATTATCAAAATTAAAATGATATCAAAATATTTAATATCTAATTTTTAAGAAAAAAACGATATCAAAATATTTATTATTTAATTATTAAGAAGAAATTTTTTTTATTTCCAGAAACAATAAATTTTCAGTTTTAAATATTTTTGGCCAAATTAACATCAAGTTAAATAATAATTTTATAGTAAACATAATTTTTAGAAGATTTGTTTATTTTTACATCCGTTAAATCAAGTCAGAGAAAACGACTTGTCACCCAACCTTGAAACTTGCACAAAACCTATATTGTGAACTGCAAGGGAAAACGGAACAAAAGTTAAAGCTCTCGCTGCTGGATACAACGCGAACTCCTCCTCACAAGGTGGCGTAAACTTCCAAAATTTTTCTGACTCATGGAAAGTTTCGAAATTTCCGATACTGAAGACATGGAAGAAACTCCGACAGCGTTGCCAACCGTATGATAACTATTTGTACGATATTTAAAAAAAATAATGGAGGGCTCGTTGAAACCTCTTGGTAACAAACACACAAAATATTGAAAGTAGCAGGTGACTTGAATAACTAACAAAATTACTTCAATTCAGCGTTATTAAAAAGCTTATGTTTTATTAACTACATACTATATATTACATAATTTATACCAAAAATAAAAGGTAAAAAAATTAGAAAAATATTCCAATTATTTTAATAAAAAATTAAATTTCCCAAACGGCAGAACGCAAAGTTACGTATAGTTTTTCATTCACATTATAGGAATCGTACATAACATAATTTATCTCAGATCCCGCAATAGCGAAATCCCATTCTGCAACAGTTGGTATCGCAATTTCATAAGAATGTATTTTTTTGCAAAACCGCAATGAAACGTATTTTTGCCCACACCGAAAAATTTCCCCATTAATCGAAAAAATGTAATTTATTCTTTTAAACTGTTTTACGTTATCTTTTTCAACTTTATGAATAAAATAACAGTCTACGGTATAATGGACGTTGTTGTACGTTGCAGATTGTACCGTAAAAATTGGATTTGGTAAATGTTGGGGTAAATGTTCTTGCAAACCTATCGGTAACTTTTTGGTTTCTAAAAATCTTCCTCCTCGAATGTCTTGAATACCTGGTATACTATCTGATAGCAAATTGTAACACTCGTAGAACTGATGTCTCATTGAAAGGGTCAAATTGTAACACTCGTAGAACTGATGTCTCATTGAAAGGGTTTTGGTTATATTAATAAAGTTTTTCGAAGCATTAGCCACCGTTTTAAAGTATCTGTGTTTACTCTCGAAACGCATAGACGAAATAGTGGATAAAGGTCCGTATAATTTTATAGCAGATACATAATGAACTAGATAATGGTATTTTGGGGTCATAACATTAGCTCCGAATGTCTCTCGTACGCTTATTAAGAATTTCGAAATTAATTCAACGGGCAAACTATTTGCAAAAATGTAATCACACACTTGTCTCAATTTTAAGTAGACTTCCCAGACATCAGCCTCAAAATCAATAAATTCATGTAATATAAAAGGTAAAAGCCTGAATATACAAAACATTTCACTCGCTGATCCCTTGATATGGCCCTTTTCGCTTAAAGACGTACGGTTCTGTTTTTGTGGTCGATTTGATTTTACCATATTTAAAATCTTCAATCTTTTTGTTAAAATCAATTAGTGACATTTTTCGGTTGGTTATTAAATCGCTCAAAATTAGCTTTAAAACTGACGGAATGACCCCTTCTAATATATCGTGCATGAATGATATCAGGTGGTAGTTGCTTTGTTATATCGAAATAATCTAAATTCATTAACTCGCTTCGAAACTTCTCTTGAAATACACTCTAGGTGATAATTATGCCGTGGTAAAGATCTAAGAGTTACTTCAGATTCTTTTAATTTTTGGCTTATTTGGCTATGGTTTATCATGCAGAAACGGCATATTCGACCGCTTCCAAACGTAGGATTAAATCCGGCCCGTTTGTGTAAACCAAGATTATCGCCAGTAAACACTGAAGCAAACCCTTTTACATATCTCCCCAAATCTTTAATATACACACCTTTTGTAGCTAAAATATTTAAATCATAAAGTAATGGCCGTAAAATATCTGACCAGCCATATAGATCAATATCTACTGCTTTTGCTAAAAATACGAGGTGTATATCACTTATTTTTGCGCGGTGTTTTGGTTCTCTATTTAATATTGAAAAATAACAGCCCATCACTTTTTTTTTGCCTCGCTTTGATCCCAATGGATTTACTACTTCAAATTCATCGGAATAAATTTGTAGTTGTATAGTTTCAGATTTTAAATTATCATCGCTCATAAGCAGCTTTTTAGATATTTATCCTTGAACAAAATGTGACACGTGATCTTTTGTTAATAAATTGCTATTCGTGTGGTAAAACAATTCATTTCCAATTTCGTACAAATTTTCTAGGTTTTTCAAAATTGGGACATAATGAAATTTCTCTTTTTTTGAATTATCACTACAATCCGCGAATGTAAATTGTACCGGTTCTAACAAACCGAAGTTCTCTTTACACACCTTCTTAATTTTGTACCTCGAGTTGATACTTTCAAATGCAAGTTGAACTTGGATTTCTGTTTTTTTAAAGTCAATTCCTGTGACTGATATGTTTTTTTTAACAAATTCATCCCGAATATTTGAGCTTTGAACTAGGGCTCGGATTTTTCTGATCGTTTCAACCGGTAAATTCAGTTAACCATGATTAATCGGAAAACTTCCAGATAATTTAACGGTAAAATCTCGAGTTTGTTTATCAACTAATTATATAGTTTGAAAAAAAAACATTATCTTGATCGCAATAAATTCACCGCCGCCTTACTTTCCCCGAATGTATTTTTTTATCATGAAGCCGATATGAACTTTTATTTAAATAAATTTGTACACACTTGTTTTTTTAAAGAGAAATAAGATCAAATTATAACTCTTCGAAATATTTACGAATTAAATATTTACCGAAAAAAAGCAAATTGTTTTTTTCTGGAAATATATACCATATTTCTTCGTTAATCAATCATATTTGTTGTTCCAGTTGTGATGTACCCCGACTAAAATGTAATAAAACACTAATGGAAAACTCGTATTAGTCTACCCATGGATAATAGTGAACTACATTAACTATTTTTTATAATAAAAACCATGGTTTAGCAAATAATATAACTATGTTTTCATCTGGTGCTGCTAGTATCTTACACTTAATTCCGAAAAGGATGGATAGATAAATCACGAAATAAACTGAAGTGTCAATGCTGACTAATGAAACGGTGAAATACATTTTATTTTAACAAAATGGATAAAGTTGGTCATAAAATTCCCTTTCTAATCTGGGCCGCGGAAGTCTACAGACATCTGGCCAGAGCGCAATATAACCTGTGTCGTTTGCGCAGTTTACTAAAATACGGGGCGACGTTTCAGTGAGATGGGCATTTTTGGTCCTCAATGCCCCCACAACGCGATTGAGTGACCAGTCCTTACAAGCACCCGGGTACAAGTATCGCACTTTCAATAATCAGCCTTTTCTGTTTACATAGAGCCACGTAGTGGCAAATGCAAGAAGCTCATAAACTGCTGGATTTTCGTCTGCTAAGCAGACGCTTTATGGAAAAATCGTCTGCTTAGCAGACGAAAATCCAGCATTTCATGAGCTTCTCGCATTTGCCACTATTTTTGGTCCTCAATGCCCCCACAACGCGATTGAGTGACCAGTCCTTACAAGCACCCGGGTACAAGTATCGCACTTTCAATAATCAGCCTTTTCTGTTTACATAGAGCCACGTAGTGGCAAATGCAAGAAGCTCATAAACTGCTGGATTTTCGTCTGCTAAGCAGACGCTTTATGGAAAAATCGTCTGCTTAGCAGACGAAAATCCAGCATTTCATAAGCTTCTCGCATTTGCCACTATGTGGCTCTATGTAAACTGAAAAGGCTAATTACGTTTCTTTCTCCACTTCTGAAATAATATCCTTTTAGTAAGCTATGGAAATTTTACTTCCTTAATAGACAACATAAGTAAGGACTAGTAAACGTGTAGGGTGAATAAATATAGGAGTTATAGTCTTACAAGTTTACTCATTTTCTCCCAAGTTAATTTTTTCTACGCTTAACTTCCATAGTGTGCGTATAGATAATGTCAACAGTAGCAGACGTTGTCGTAGACAAATAAGTTACACGTAGAAAGGAGTTCTTCATAGTCCTTCAAAGAAAACAGGTGTCGGTTGCACACAGCAAAGCTATACGATATACACTCAGTGGCGTAAATAGCGCCCCCGCAGACCTCGCGGCGCGGGGGGGGGGGGGCCCGAGAACTAGGGGCCCCCAAACGTTTATGATTGAAATTGATGCTTTTTAAAAGGGCCCCGAGTCGTTTTTCGAGGGGGGCCCCGGAGTTCCTAGTTACGCTACTGTATACACTCCTAAAAGTTGCCGCTGGTTATTATTGTTATATTATTTATTGGCTTATATATGGGGCGCCAAACCGGAAAAACTAAATAACAATTCTAGGAATATTTTCAAACTTCTAGGAATATTTTCAAACTTCTAGGAATATTTTCAAACTCTAGGAATATTTTAAAATTACCTATCAATTTTAAAAATCCTATATATTTTAAAGCGTTTCCTAGTTATTTTAAGAGAGACGTTTCCTACATATTTTACGGACATAATATATTTTTCGGCAAAACGCGGGAGAGAAAGCAGCGCTTGTAGTTTCCAATCGGAGAGTTGAGTGTGAACACTGTAAAGGCTAGCTATGATGGGATGTTACTTGTACCGTTGATGGAGTGGTACTTGTACCGTTGACCATAAATTTTCTTGAGGCGAGAACACGTAGAGCTCAAGCATCCGAGTTCAATTAGGAATTAGGAGACCAGGTTTTCCAGAGGATACCCGTAAATCAGATCGCTTATTGAAGGATGCAGATTCGGACACTAGATCTTTCAGTGGAGGCTTATCATCAACGGTACAAGTACCTCTCCATCAACGGTACAAGAACCATCCCTGCAATGTAACAAGTACCATCCCATCAATGGTACAAGTACCATCCCATCAACGGTACAAGAATCATCCCATCAACGGTACAAGTACTATCCCATCAATGGTACAAGAACCACCCCATTAACGGTACAAGAACCATCCCATCAACGGTACAAGAACCACCCCATTAACGGTACAAGTACCATCCCATCAATGGTACAAGAACCAATCCATTAAGGGTACAAGAACCATCCCATCAACGGTACAAGAACCATCCCATTAACGGTACAAGAACCACCCCATTAACGGTACAAGAACCATCCCATTAACGGTACAAGAACCATCCCATCAATGGTACAAGTACCATCATAGTTCGCCTTTACAGTGTTCACACTCAACTCTCCGATTGGAAAATAATCTATGTCCGTAAAATATGTAGGAAACGTCTCTCTTAAAATAACTAGGAAACGCTTTAAAATATCTATAGAAAGTCTATTAAAATATATAGGATTCTTAAAATTGATAGAGTTGGAAAATATTCCTAGAGTTTGAAAATATTCCTATACTAGAAGTGTTAAAATATTTCTAGAAATGTTATTTAGTTTTTTCCGGTTTGGCGCCCCATACGTTTCAGCCATGGTTAATCGCAACAATTAAACGTGAAATATTTATTTCAACTACCTTGCGCATAAGTTTTAAAAATCGTTTTTTTTTAGTACGATAAGAAACCAAAAGTCTAAAGATTTTGTTTCCGGTAATTGATAAATATGAATTTTTTAAATATTACCAACTATAAATAATGAAAAACTCACGGAAGATAATCAAATAAAGTTTTGGCCAAAAAGTGATAGAATAATTTATTTTTTTGGTTGAAAAAAATCCTTAGGTGAATTTTAGATTATTGGATAATAGTTGAACTAAGAAAAAAACTATTGAACATATTTGCTAATAATTACATCAAAAGATAACTTTATTTAAAAAAATATAGGTATTAATCAAATTATACGAATAAAATTGATCGAAAAATATTAACAACATTTTTATTCAAAGAAATATTTTTCGAAAAAATTCGTTTGTGTCTTAGTTACGGTTAAAAGTTTACCGACACCGAGCCCTACTTTGAACGTTAAGAAGATGGATAGAGAATTGTAATAAATCATCTGTTAGGTCTTCAATAACAGAATGAGGAATGATATGTTTCTCTCTGTACTTAAGAAATATTTTCAGTATCGTTTCCCTTATTTCAAAGGTTTTTAATTTATTTTCAAATCTATTTGTTTATTTTGATCACCATTTTCACTTTGATTTTCTTCCATATCGTATCCTTGATCACTTTGTTCTGTTTGCTCGATTTCTCTAGAGTTTATCTCGTCTATGCCATAACCATCGTTCACTTTATTAAATACGTCAGCGTGTTTTGAATGGACGTGTCGCCGGTATGTGTCCATTTTCCTAAATATTCTACCACAACCATCTAAGCCGCAAAATATTTTAAAGTCTTTTTCACAGTCATGTACATTTTTAGTATGAGTTATGAGACGATTAAATGTTTTTGCAAAAAATGTACAACGTTGGCAGCGCAACTCCATCGTCGCGCAAGAAATTCTTATCTCGCGAACTATACAACTGAAAAAGGAAGACGTTACAACGGCATTTTAACTTGAAAATGAATAAATGAACTCTACAAGAAAAATGGTAAGAAACTACGAACGAGCAACGAGTCAAAAGATTTTCACGAGATGCTCTGCGCGGCTGATAAAATTTCATCCCTTAGGGCTCGACCTTGGAACTTTTGACCAGTGTTAGAGAGAGAGAGAATGAAACTGGGTTATTCATACCCTTTCCAAGAAAAAAACCCCAATCGTACTAGTTTTGTTTCTTTTGACCATCCTTTACTGTGTTTCTTGGAATTTTTCAGTTGTATTGCCTTTCACGTAGCAATACGGTCAAAATCGTTTTGGGAAGACGTCAGGAAAAACGAGGTCTTCTACTTATTTAAAGTGTGTTCGTTGCTTCAATTTTCGCGAATTTTAGTAAACATCTTAATGGAAGGTAACGGAACAATTTTGTGTGGTATAAAATATCAAGATAACGCTAAAACCTCAAATAGAAAACATTAGTTTTCTAAAGGATGTATTTAACTCCGGGGATGAAATCACATATCAGGTAAGAATAATTGTTTTGAAACTCTAAATAAATTTACCGAACCCAGCAAGTAAAAACTATTTAGGAAAGGTTGTATAAAAATAATAATTTAAAAAAAATTAAAAATTTAAATTTTTAATAAATAAGTTAGTAATTTACAGATACTTGACGACTTTTTAAACATTTTGGTTAACTTGGATAGTAGTGATATAATAAATAAGGGTAATGTAATCCACATCAAAGGAAGAGTAATATAAATTAAATATTAAAATATATTAATTTTTAATTGGCTTGGGTGAAAAGTTCAATTGATTCCGATTTTTTAGAAACGTTCCGTAGACGAAGAAAGTGGGAATAAAAATGCAGAAAAACCAAAGTCAGATCTAGGTAACTGTACTGACTTGGAGCAAACAGATAATGAGGTAATTTTTGTTTTAATTTTGAATGCGAGCAGTCAGAACCATTAAAGGGATACTGAAACGTTAAATAGCTTACTATTATTCGATTATTCATTTGAAATTAAGGCATATTTAAATATTTCATAAGTTAAAATACTTTAAATCAATTTTTTTGAAATGGAAAAATTCCGAGTAAGTTATTTAACATTTCCAGTATCCCTTCAATTTCTGAAATTGACTATTTTTAAAATGTTACTAATTAAATAATTTTAATAGGTGATAAATTTAGGAGAATCTTCCAGCAGTACCGAGGGAAACGGAGCAAACAATTCCCTTTTGTAAATTACATCTCGGAATACTTTAAAACTGACGTTTATTGATAACTTTCCACATTATAGAATATTTAAAAACAATAAAGAAAAAATGAAGGCCAATGAGATGAAAAACGATTTAACGGTCAAATATGAACTTCCGGATTTTCCAAAACATATTTCCGATGAAGAATCTTATAAAAACGCTTGCTCAACTCTAAAAGAAAAAATAGGATATCTCACGAAATAATTACAATTTTGTATAATGACCTAAAAGCAAAATATTCCTAGTAAGTGCTTTAAAAAGTAGCCACTAGTGAATAACGCTCAATTTTAAATTAATTTATTTATTTACTTATTTTTAAAATTTATATTTGTATTTAAATATTTAAATGTGTTTAGTTATTTATTTATTTAATTATTTTTAAAATTTATATATATATATTGATTTATTTATTTATTTGTATTTTTAAAATTAGCTATCCTGGAAAGCATCTGTTTGTCGCTCAGAAACTGGTTTATAAGTATGAACATTTAAATTGTGGACCTGGACCTGGCTATGTAAGTAATAAGTTTTGGAACTGAGAACGTTGGATTTTTATATCAAGGGGCGACAAAAATATGTTGAATAGTTGATTTCATAAAATATTTTTACGCTTGCCCAGCTTGTTGAAATGTCGCTCAGGGATAGTTGAGCCAATGCCTACGGATGAGTTCTTAAGCTCTTTAGTAGGAGAGAAAACAAATACACAGCAGAAGATGGCCAAGAACTTTTTATAAAAACAACTATTATTTCCTCTTAACGTCCAAAAACGCTTATACAACAAAGTTTTATCCTAGAGCTTCTATAAAGTGGTCGCAACCTTCGTTCTGAGATACATAACTGAGTTCTTGAGTTATAAGATTAAATTTTAAGGTTAAAAATCATACTTTTTCGCTAGACTATTTGGTGGACTCGCCTTAAGACGAAGTTTAAAAATGCCCGAATTGAAGTTAAAAAAAATGAAGACGAGGAAGTAGATAAAATGCGGGAAACATTTGGCAGAAAGAAAATTGAAGTACCAAAGTAAAACGTGTCTTAGGTTTCAAGTAAATATTTATTTTCATTCTATACGAAATTGTTATAAATTATTTTACCTATATTTTTTATCCTAAAATCGTACAGATTGAAGATCCGTCAGAAGATTCTATGGACATGGAAGATGATCTTTCGATTCAAAGGCACAAAAACGATATGTGCGCTTTATTGAAGAGAAGTAGTGTAGATTGGGTACAAATTAACTCGAAAATGGATCGCACATTTCGTTTTAGAACGAAGGAGATAAGAGAAACAAATAAAATTGATGTTATATTGCAAGAATATCCAGCTCTCAGGGATTTGAATCAAGTGAATGTTTTGTTTGAATTAATTTTTCTAAGTTTTAATTTTTTGCTTTCTAGATTCAAAAGAATTAATAAATTTAGAGTAGAGTAAAAAATTGTTGATGTATTGGAAAAGTGCAGTCACAAAATTTGGAACAACACCCCTAAATCAACAGTGGTGAAAGAGCTTAAGTCCAATATAATGTCGCTTTTCACAAAAGAAACTAATGGAGATTCACAAAGAAGTAAAAGTTCTAAATTATATAACTAATATTTTGAATTAAATTTTTATTTTATTTTTAGAAATTAAAAATTTGTGTAGCATACTATTGATTCCATCATTTTTTAATGAAAAAGTTCAAAGGATGTTCCACCAAGAAACCGAAAAAGAAGAAATTCCAGCTGGCCCAATTATTATCTATAGTGACAAAACATTTGTAGCAAGTGACGTTTTTGAAATTCACGTTGACGGTGTTGAAATTGGAAAAACCAATGATATATCGTGTGCATTAATCGCATTTTTCGAGTGCTATTGGATTTTTAATATTAAAGAAAACATTAGTTTTTTTCGAAAAAGGACTTTTAGGTTTAAACTATTCGCCAAATATTACGCGTGTTAAAAAAGTGATAAAACAAATAATAGATCAAATTTAATATACTTTTTTTGTGTAAAGGTGTATTCTTATTTTACTAATAAGATTGCGAATATAATAAAAAAACATTGAATTTTAAAATATAAAAAATCCAATAACTGAAATGAGCTTCGTAATAAAAATGTTTTAATATTAAATTGTATTTAAAAAAAATTTGTTGAGTAAATGGAATCGATATGGTCTTAATTAGGTACGAATTGATTCTTTAAAAGGAATTAATATGGTTTTCATAAGGTACAAACTGGTTCTTTAAAAGTATTCAATAAGGTCTTTAAAAGTATTCAATAAGGTCTTTAAAAAATATAAACTAGTTCCATAAATGATATTATATGATACTTTGCAAATATATAAATATGTGCTCTATAAGGAATAAAAATGATCTATAAAAATGATATAAAGGTATTAAGAAGAAGTTAAAACGTTATTAAAAAGTATAAAAACGTTATTTAAACAAGATAAAAACGTTATTTAAACAATATAAAAACGTTATTTAAACAATATAAAAACGTTATTAAAAAGGTATAAAAACGTTATTTAAACAAGATAAAAACGTTATTAAAAAGTATAAAAACGTTATTTAAACAAGATAAAAACGTTATTTAAACAATATAAAAACGTTATTAAAAAGGTATAAAAACGTTATTTAAACAAGATAAAAGCGTTATTAAAAAGTATAAAAACGTTATTTAAACAAGATAAAAACGTTATTAAAAAGGTTTAAAAACGTTATTAAAACAAGATAAAAACGTTATTTAAACAAGATAAAAACGTTATTTAAACAAGATAAAAACGTTATTTAAACAAGATAAAAACGTTATTAAAAAGTATAAAAACGTTATTTAAACAAGATAAAAACGTTATTTAAACAAGATAAAAACGTTATTTAAACAATATAAAAACGTTATTAAAAAGGTATAAAAACGTTATTAAAAAGTATAAAAACGTTATTTAAACAAGATAAAAACGTTATTAAAAAGGTTTAAAAACGTTATTAAAAAGTATAAAAACGTTATTAAAAAGGTATAAAAACGTTATTTAAACAAGATAAAAACGTTATTTAAACAAGATAAAAACGTTATTTAAACAAGATAAAAACGTTATTTAAACAAGATAAAAACGTTATTAAAAAGTATAAAAACATTATTTAAACAAGATAAAAACGTTATTAAAAAGGTATAAACACGTTTATATTAAACTTATTATTTACCATGGTGAATATTAGTAGAAATTATGTTTAATTCAGAGAAAACGGCATGGTATTAGAAGATAAAACTTATTTTATACAAGACGTTTCGAGCCGAGGCTCTTCTTCAGTCGTTCGTTAGTTTTAAATTGATTTAAAATTTTACCACGCGCCATATTCAAGTTCTAATATCACGCGAGCAGAAGGTCAGCGTGTTAAAAAATAAACAAAAGTTTTACTGATTTTAACAATTTACGTGTGTAATAGAATCAATGTAACCGAAAAATCCAAAGTATATGTAAGTCAGTGTGAATTATTAAAATATAAATATAAAATAAAATAAAATTTTAAATCACAATATTACCCCAATTAGTTACTTCTTGACATCCTTTATCTAAATTTAAATTACCTAGTTTACGAATATACAATCCTTCATAGAATTTTCTTTTGTACCAATTGGTTTCCCGTTTTAAAATTTTGTAATCATCCCATTTAATAGAGTGGTTTAACGTAGACCAAATATGTTTTGAAATTCCGTTATTCATATCGCCCTTAGCCACGCAGGATTTATGTTCACGTATCCTGTCTAAAATGGAACGTTTTGTTTCACCAATATACGTTTTTCCACATGAGCAAGGGATTTCATAAATAACGCCTCGAATGGCGGAATCTTCTATTTTAGGTTTTAAATGAGAAATTTGATTTTTTAGTATATTAGTGGTTTTTGATACTAAGTTTATTTTATAATTTTTCAAAATACGTTTAAGTTTCTCTGTGGTTTTAGGTATATAGGGTAAAACTAAAACCTCCTCTTTAGGTTTACTATTCATATCAGAAGGCATGCTGATTAAGTTTCTGTCTAATATGGTTTCTATAAGTGTTTTTGGATAATCTGATTCAATTAACTGATTTTTAATTTTTAATTTATCCGCAATTGGGTTATCAGATATGGATTCAATATGGTGTTTTAAACCTTTTACGACTGATGTTTTTACATGGTTGGGGTGGTTTGAATTAAAGTTTAAAAAGGTTTTTGAATGAGTAGGCTTTTGAAATAATGAAAAGGTTAGTTTACCATTAACATTTTTAATAAATAGGTCTAAATGATTTAAATAATTTACATAACTCTATTCACTTCACTCTTGAACTAGAAGTTAACCACGAAATTCCTTTTTTAGACCTATTTATTAAAAATGTTAATGGTAAACTAACCTTTTCATTATTCCAAAAGCCTACTCATTCAAAAACCTTTTTAAACTTTAATTCAAACCACCCCAACCATGTAAAAACATCAGTCGTAAAAGGTTTAAAACACCATATTGAATCCATATCTGATAACCCAATTGCGGATAAATTAAAAATTAAAAATCAGTTAATTGAATCAGATTATCCAAAAACACTTATAGAAACCATATTTGACAGAAACTTAATCAGCATGCCTTCTGATATGAAAAGTAAACCTAAAGAGGAGGTTTTAGTTTTACCCTATATACCTAAAACCACAGAGAAACTTAAACGTATTTTGAAAAATTATAAAATAAACTTAGTATCAAAAACCACTAATATACTAAAATTTCTCATTTAAAACCTAAAATAGAAGATTCCGCCATTCGAGGCGTTATTTATGAAATCCCTTGCTCATGTGGAAAAACGTATATTGGTGAAACAAAACGTTCCATTTTAGACAGGATACGTGAACATAAATCCTGCGTGGCTAAGGGCGATATGAATATCGGAATTTCAAAACATATTTGGTCTACGTTAAACCACTCTATTAAATGGGATGATTACAAAATTTTAAAACGGGAAACCAATTGGTACAAAAGAAAATTCTATGAAGGATTGTATATTCGTAAACTAGGTAATTTAAATTTAGATAAAGGATGTCAAGAAGTAACTAATTGGGGTAATATTGTGATTTAAAATTTTATTTTATTTTATATTTATATTTTAATAATTCACACTGACTTACATATACTTTGGATTTATCGGTTACATTGATTCTATTACACACGTAAATTGTTAAAATCAGTAAAACTTTTGTTTATTTTTTAACACGCTGACCTTCTGCTCGCGTGATATTAGAACTTGAATATGGCGCGTGGTAAAATTTTAAATCAAATTAAAACTAACGAACGACTGTAGAAGAGCCTCGGCTCGAAACGTCTTGTATAAAATAAGTTTTATCTTCTAATACCATGCCGATTTCTCTGAATTAAACATAATTTCTACTAATATTCACCATGGTAAATAATAAGTTTAATATATACGATTATATACATGATCAGAGACATGTATCATCATTTTATCGGACTCGTCATGTTGGCAATACTTTGGCAAGAGTATCGAATCAACTAACCTTCTTGAGTAAATGTAAGTCATGGAATTTGATACCTAATGGATTACGAATTAGATCATCCTATACACCCACGTCGGGTGGGAATGTAAGAATTCAACGCGACACTTATACTCTGGAGAGTAGCATCCTTCATGATAGTATTCTAGCCCTAAGACGAAAGAAAGCGGACCTTCAAAAAGAATTTAAATTTCTCTCTAACCGCCTCTCCAACACCCTTGATACTCAGATTTTATCAATTTTACTTGACGTTATCTCACGTTCTAACTCTAAAGAGTTCCAAGAAGCTAAATCTAAACATATCCGAAAATTCAACGAACTATGCCTCAGACACGCTACAAGTAATCCGAAATCGAGACATCACATTGATCATCCATCTAACCCTTCTATAATCACCAACCTTTCTAATCGACAATTGACAACCGGCGAAACTTCGCTACTAGAAAAGGGTCTTAACTTCAAACCAACACAAACCAATCCCAATATCAATGATATCTATGCTACAACTGAAAATTTCTTACGCACTTCAAAACAATCCGATCAAGATAAACAGGAAATAAGGAGTCTAATCAAAAATTCGTTCAAACACGAGAAACAAGTGAAAAACTTAACTCCATCAAATCTAAACAAAATTGAAAGAACAGCTCTCAAATTCTTTAAAGAAAATAAGGACATTATTGTTTTAGAAGCGGATAAGGGTAAAAAAGTAGTTGTTATGGATAGACTTGATTATGTTCACAAGATGGCTGAGTCTTTAGATAAGAACAATTACTTAAAGCTAAAAAATGACTGTACTCAGGACATTGATAGGAAACTTAGGATTATTATAAATCAAGCGGTGAAATCAAAAGAAATTACGGAAAAGGAGAGATTTAGATTCTATAATGACAATGTTCAGACCCCTCATATTTATGGAAAACCCAAAATTCATAAGCCGAATAACCCACTACGAACTATTGTAGCTTCATATGGAAACCCAACGTACAACACGGGAAAAATTTTATGTAATATAATTTCCCCTTTAATTGGAAACAATATTTCTTGTTTAAAAAACTCTGAAGATTGTATTAAAAAACTAAAATCCCATTGCCCTGTCTTATCCCAGAATGACGTCTTAGGGAGTTTTGATATAACCGATATGTATGGTAGTATCCCTATAAATGAAGCCCTTAAATTATTGGAATCTAAATTGAGAAATGACCCTAATTTATTACAAAGATCTCCTCTTAAAATCAATACAATTCTTAAGCTTTCGGAATTATGTTTAAATAGTACTTATTTTGACTTTAATTCCCAAATTTATAAACAAAAAGACGGCCTAGCAATGGGGAATCCATTATCACCGGTTATAGCAAATCTCTTCGTTGAAAATCTAGAGGATACCATTTTTGGGTCGGACATGGACAAAAATCATTTGGCTTGCTGGCTTCGTTTTATGGATGATATATTTTTTGTATGGAAGGGAGACTTGGATTCATTAACGTGTTTTCACAATGATTTAAATAATTTACATAACTCTATTCACTTCACTCTTGAACTTGAAGTTAACCACGAAATTCCTTTTTTAGACCTATTTATTAAAAATGTTAATGGTAAACTAACCTTTTCATTATTCCAAAAGCCTACTCATTCAAAAACCTTTTTAAACTTTAATTCAAACCACCCCAACCATGTAAAAACATCAGTCGTAAAAGGTTTAAAACACCATATTGAATCCATATCTGATAACCCAATTGCGGATAAATTAAAAATTAAAAATCAGTTAATTGAATCAGATTATCCAAAAACACTTATAGAAACCATATTTGACAGAAACTTAATCAGCATGCCTTCTGATATGAAAAGTAAACCTAAAGAGGAGGTTTTAGTTTTACCCTATATACCTAAAACCACAGAGAAACTTAAACGTATTTTGAAAAATTATAAAATAAACTTAGTATCAAAAACCACTAATATACTAAAAAATCAAATTTCTCATTTAAAACCTAAAATAGAAGATTCCGCCATTCGAGGCGTTATTTATGAAATCCCTTGCTCATGTGGAAAAACGTATATTGGTGAAACAAAACGTTCCATTTTAGACAGGATACGTGAACATAAATCCTGCGTGGCTAAGGGCGATATGAATAACGGAATTTCAAAACATATTTGGTCTACGTTAAACCACTCTATTAAATGGGATGATTACAAAATTTTAAAACGGGAAACCAATTGGTACAAAAGAAAATTCTATGAAGGATTGTATATTCGTAAACTAGGTAATTTAAATTTAGATAAAGGATGTCAAGAAGTAACTAATTGGGGTAATATTGTGATTTAAAATTTTATTTTATTTTATATTTATATTTTAATAATTCACACTGACTTACATATACTTTGGATTTATCGGTTACATTGATTCTATTACACACGTAAATTGTTAAAATCAGTAAAACTTTTGTTTATTTTTTAACACGCTGACCTTCTGCTCGCGTGATATTAGAACTTGAATATGGCGCGTGGTAAAATTTTAAATCAAATTAAAACTAACGAACGACTGTAGAAGAGCCTCGGCTCGAAACGTCTTGTATAAAATAAGTTTTATCTTCTAATACCATGCCGATTTCTCTGAATTAAACATAATTTCTACTAATATTCACCATGGTAAATAATAAGTTTAATATATACGATTATATACATGATCAGAGACATGTATCATCATTTTATCGGACTCGTCATGTTGGCAATACTTTGGCAAGAGTATCGAATCAACTAACCTTCTTGAGTAAATGTAAGTCATGGAATTTGATACCTAATGGATTACGAATTAGATCATCCTATACACCCACGTCGGGTGGGAATGTAAGAATTCAACGCGACACTTATACTCTGGAGAGTAGCATCCTTCATGATAGTATTCTAGCCCTAAGACGAAAGAAAGCGGACCTTCAAAAAGAATTTAAATTTCTCTCTAACCGCCTCTCCAACACCCTTGATACTCAGATTTTATCAATTTTACTTGACGTTATCTCACGTTCTAACTCTAAAGAGTTCCAAGAAGCTAAATCTAAACATATCCGAAAATTCAACGAACTATGCCTCAGACACGCTACAAGTAATCCGAAATCGAGACATCACATTGATCATCCATCTAACCCTTCTATAATCACCAACCTTTCTAATCGACAATTGACAACCGGCGAAACTTCGCTACTAGAAAAGGGTCTTAACTTCAAACCAACACAAACCAATCCCAATATCAATGATATCTATGCTACAACTGAAAATTTCTTACGCACTTCAAAACAATCCGATCAAGATAAACAGGAAATAAGGAGTCTAATCAAAAATTCGTTCAAACACGAGAAACAAGTGAAAAACTTAACTCCATCAAATCTAAACAAAATTGAAAGAACAGCTCTCAAATTCTTTAAAGAAAATAAGGACATTATTGTTTTAGAAGCGGATAAGGGTAAAAAAGTAGTTGTTATGGATAGACTTGATTATGTTCACAAGATGGCTGAGTCTTTAGATAAGAACAATTACTTAAAGCTAAAAAATGACTGTACTCAGGACATTGATAGGAAACTTAGGATTATTATAAATCAAGCGGTGAAATCAAAAGAAATTACGGAAAAGGAGAGATTTAGATTCTATAATGACAATGTTCAGACCCCTCATATTTATGGAAAACCCAAAATTCATAAGCCGAATAACCCACTACGAACTATTGTAGCTTCATATGGAAACCCAACGTACAACACGGGAAAAATTTTATGTAATATAATTTCCCCTTTAATTGGAAACAATATTTCTTGTTTAAAAAACTCTGAAGATTGTATTAAAAAACTAAAATCCCATTGCCCTGTCTTATCCCAGAATGACGTCTTAGGGAGTTTTGATATAACCGATATGTATGGTAGTATCCCTATAAATGAAGCCCTTAACTTATTGGAATCTAAATTGAGAAATGACCCTAATTTATTACAAAGATCTCCTCTTAAAATCAATACAATTCTTAAGCTTTCGGAATTATGTTTAAATAGTACTTATTTTGACTTTAATTCCCAAATTTATAAACAAAAAGACGGCCTAGCAATGGGGAATCCATTATCACCGGTTATAGCAAATCTCTTCGTTGAAAATCTAGAGGATACCATTTTTGGGTCGGACATGGACAAAAATCATTTGGCTTGCTGGCTTCGTTTTATGGATGATATATTTTTTGTATGGAAGGGAGACTTGGATTCATTAACGACTTTTCACAATGATTTAAATAATTTACATAACTCTATTCACTTCACTCTTGAACTAGAAGTTAACCACGAAATTCCTTTTTTAGACCTATTTATTAAAAATGTTAATGGTAAACTAACCTTTTCTTTATTCCAAAAGCCTACTCATTCAAAAACCTTTTTAAACTTTAATTCAAACCACCCCAACCATGTAAAAACATCAGTCGTAAAAGGTTTAAAACACCATATTGAATCCATATCTGATAACCCAATTGCGGATAAATTAAAAATTAAAAATCAGTTAATTGAATCAGATTATCCAAAAACACTTATAGAAACCATATTTGACAGAAACTTAATCAGCATGCCTTCTGATATGAAAAGTAAACCTAAAGAGGAGGTTTTAGTTTTACCCTATATACCTAAAACCACAGAGAAACTTAAACGTATTTTGAAAAATTATAAAATAAACTTAGTATCAAAAACCACTAATATACTAAAAAATCAAATTTCTCATTTAAAACCTAAAATAGAAGATTCCGCCATTCGAGGCGTTATTTATGAAATCCCTTGCTCATGTGGAAAAACGTATATTGGTGAAACAAAACGTTCCATTTTAGACAGGATACGTGAACATAAATCCTGCGTGGCTAAGGGCGATATTAATAACGGAATTTCAAAACATATTTGGTCTACGTTAAACCACTCTATTAAATGGGATGATTACAAAATTTTAAAACGGGAAACCAATTGGTACAAAAGAAAATTCTATGAAGGATTGTATATTCGTAAACTAGGTAATTTAAATTTAGATAAAGGATGTCAAGAAGTAACTAATTGGGGTAATATTGTGATTTAAAATTTTATTTTATTTTATATTTATATTTTAATAATTCACACTGACTTACATATACTTTGGATTTATCGGTTACATTGATTCTATTACACACGTAAATTGTTAAAATCAGTAAAACTTTTGTTTATTTTTTAACACGCTGACCTTCTGCTCGCGTGATATTAGAACTTGAATATGGCGCGTGGTAAAATTTTAAATCAAATTAAAACTAACGAACGACTGAAGAAGAGCCTCGGCTCGAAACGTCTTGTATAAAATAAGTTTTATCTTCTAATACCATGCCGTTTTCTCTGAATTAAACATAATTTCTACTATAAACACGTTATTTAAACAAGATAAAAACGTTATTAAAAAGTATAAAAAGGTTATTTAAACAAGATAAAAACGTTATTAAAAAGGTATAAAAACGTAATTTAAACAAGATAAAAACGTTATTAAAAAGGAACAAAAACGTTATTTAAACTGACTTAAAACTTAATTTATAAGAGATGTATAAGTACTTATTAAATGCTTAAAAGGTTCTTAAAAAGGACTAAACACGGTATGAAATCAGAAGTTAAATATACCTTAAAAGTGCCGAATTTGGGGGGAAAAAAATATCCCCCCAAAAGGAATAAATTTAAACCTTTTTTTCTGAGAGTGTGGATGGTGGCAACACAACCTTTCCCTCGGTTTCTTCAATAACTCTCTTTAGTCGATTGGCCGAGTTTCAAATTTGGATGACGTACAGAGAGAGATTGCTGTCTTACAAGAATTTAATTCTTTTATGATCCGCTCGCCACACTTCGTCCTGGGTTTGATCTTTAATGGCGTTGTAAGAGTATATTTGAATATCGAGATACACAGCTCGATGTCCAACTCTTTTGCGTGGTGTTCTGGTTTCGTACGAAACTCCGTCTTTCTTCACTTTTACAGATTGTTCAAGTCCAATATTGGAGATTTTTGACATATATCATCGTCAAGCTCTTGAATTCATTCTTCTTGATTCGACTTGGAGGTAGATGGTTCGTCAGCATTGATAACTGAGGACATTTTGTTCGTTTGGTGATTTTACATCAAAGCCCTCGCTTTTTTATACGGATTGTAAATGCAGGTATAATTTTTATCTGACAACGCCCTATTTTTTATGCAAAAGGATACGCATATACAAAAAATAATAATTGTTTTACTATAATTAACGTATAATATATGCAAGATTACGTTTATAATTTAAAAATGAGTATAGTCAATTTTGTTTTAAAATCACTCTTTTTTAATATCCAAAAGGATTTAAGAGAATATTGTATATAATCAATGTTTAATATTTAGATACAAGGTTGATTATAATTATGAGATATCAATTAGTGGATTAATTATTTCTAAAAGTAATTTTAAATTACTATATAATGATCAAATTTTTACCTTGACCTATTTTTTATGGTACCTAAAAAACGTTCATCCTTCTAATTTATGATAACACTGATATTTGAACATCTAGCATTTGTAGAAAAACTTGATAATTTAACCTTTAATCAGTCATTAGAAATATATTCACAGTGTAAGCAAGCGAGTCGATTATTAAGAAAATACTGTTTCCCCCCCCCCCCACAATTTTGGAGTAACAAGTATGTTATTTAGTAATTTTTATTTTCTTTAATTATATTTCTAATTATTATTTCGTTTTATATAGTGGATGAAACTTCTTGGAAAATTTTGTTGGAAAGAGGTTTTGTTAAAGTGCAAAAAGATGGTTTTATTTGTTGTCCTTATTGTTTTGGATATACGGAATCGTTAGAAACCTATTGTGGACTCCTATACTATTGCTGGAATAAAGGATGTCGATACCACTATCAACCTGTTGTTTTTAGACAAGGCAGTTGTTTATCAGTGAGAATTCCATCGGATGCATTATCAATATTTCCTTAACATTTGATATGTAAAGCATTTAGTATAAGCGGAAACCGAAGACGTTCAAGAGATACAGATTGCTTAGAAGCTGAATAAAGCTCGGTATGTAATTATCCTCGATCGAAAAATAAAACTGTGTATAAAATGTAATAAATATTTTTTATATTCGATTATCTACATTAATGCTTATTTAGATTAACTAAAATCTTATGAGTACGCTTTGTGCTAGATCATTTTAAAAACAAATTATAATTGCAGTTTTTATTAATTTAATTTCAAAACTTGTTTTCTTAAGAATTGAGATAATCAACTAACCTTAATAGTATTAAAGAATTGATAATTTTTCCTGAAGGGAATATTGTTAAATTAAAAAAAAACTGGGTCAAAAGAATGGAGCTTGCTCACTAGCAGAAAAACATTCACAATGTTGCTATTTTTAATTTAAAAAAGGAAGTTAATTATTTTTATTTATTTTAAAATAATCATTGGTGAAGGGGTGTGGTTAATTAGGGTCTCTCGAACAATCAAGGTGAATATGGGTGTAACCACATTTCAAACCAGGGTGTAGCCACAAGGACAAAACTCCATACCAGTTAACGCAAGGGGGGACATAAGCACTGTTCAAAGCTATGGACCGCCATCTTGGATTTCGGTCATTGAACTCGTTAAAAGGGACTTACCATCTACTGAAATTATGTTTTGAATATAGCGACTCTCTCGCTCCCCGGAGTTTTTTGGCAGTTCTGAAAAATCCTTATTGTTGCCCCTGATTGCTTAGCCTCACTTTAATAGAAATAAAGTATAATGTTTTTTCACTTTGCGACACCATTTTCCAAAATGGTAGAAATTACATCAATGGTGGGTTGCGAAAGACCACGCCTAAAAATCTATAACATCCGAAACACTCAGTTTTGTTACAGTTTGCTAAATGTAAAACCCTTTTTTTCGTCTACTGTCAAATCTACGATTTCTCATTTGAACTAAACAGTGTATTACTATTTTAGAAGTCGCAAATACGGGATGGCTACTAGTACTCTGCAGGTGTTGAGAAAGAAGTCAAAGGAAAATAGAGATGAAGTTAGTTCTGAGACTTCTGGAGACATTGTTCAAGAGTTGTCGTCCGAAGCTGTACTAAGAACTGACAAACCTTCTTGTAAAAATTTAAGAGTGGCCTCTTTGGAAGTGGTTATCTTCAAGAACATTTTAATTACAATGGAGACATAGCGGGAAATGGAGTAATATCCAAAAACGTGTTTATGCAATGCAAGCATTGCGGTAAAAACTACCATTCCTCAGTTGCTGGTAATTTTCGTCGACATGTAGAGGTAATTTCGTTTTTGTTTGAAATATAGTGTCTAGTATTTAGTGTGTTGTGGAAAATAAATGTAATATGTAAATGAATTCAGTTTATATTAACAAGAACGCATAGAGGTACTAAGAACTATGAAAAAATTAAATGGAGGCGCCATGAAGTTATACTTCTCCCAAGACTTAACCTTAACTTGGGAGTGGTTTTATGGATTTTTACAAAGAGGAAAAGCGGTTGTAGGTCTTATATGTGCTTGAATAGAGGTTGCGAATTGCTTTGAAATCACATTTATGATGGTGAAGTCGGATTCATAACTACCATTTTCTCTTTTAATTGTGGCTGTAGACCCCGTAGAAGATAGCGAAGTTTTTTGTCATCCGTCGACTTACTCGTGAAGAAAGTTGTAAAAAATCGTAAAAATATTGGTTATAGGTCTCTTGAGATTGCTGGGTACGTTGCAACAAACGTATATGGGCAAGTTCGTGGAATCTTTGGTTGCGAAAAGTGAAAATCATATGGTTTTCCACTCCGCCCATGTTTTTGTGGCTCCATTTAAGTTCATCAACTGTACCCCAAGCCATTTCTTGGCGTCTCCATCTATAGAAACGCAAATTAATTCATCTTTATTGGCGTCATCCCATCCATTAATTGTACAAACATGCTCAAACCAGGTTAACCATTCGTTGACATCTTCGTTGGGAGCACCCTTAAAGACAGGTGGAATAAGTGTGTGGTGCGTAATTAAGCTACGGCGTTTTGTTATTCAGCCGCCATGATGGTATCGACTGCGGAACGCACTTGTACGATTTGTTTCTTAAGAGTTCGTTCGTCTATTAATTGCGGGTGTATATTACTGGATCCTTGGCTGCGAGTATCTGGTCGAGATGATGTTCTGAATATTTGGAACAGGGTAGGTTTTCAAGCGAAGAGATAAAATATTTTATTGAAGCCGTCTTCAATAGCTTGTGAGTTTTCTTGGGCTTGGGGGACGTCTGGTGTGTTTCCTTGGAGCTAATCGGAGTATTGATTGCAGGTTTACGGACTTCAGGCTCTCGAGGTGGTTTCCAATATCTCGGTTTGTTTAAAATAAAATTCCCTTCTTCCTTCACCGGATATGCGTTTCTCTAATTTTAACAATTTAACGCGATCAGGGGATGAACCATCAAAACCCTTCGTCGAAATATTTTTGCGTAGAACCGCAGCTTGTGCCCGATACTGGTCCCTTAATTTCCGATGTTTCCTTAGAAGTTTATTGGCGCGATAAGCAGCTATGGGGTTACGGCTTCTGCCAATACGACGTTGGTCCTTTTTTGCTTCGGTCGTCGTCACTGGGGGAATTGCCGTGGTCAGAGATATCGATCGAAGGTATTTCATAATCTGTCATGAGTTGGTTCTCGGAAATTTCTATACGATGAGGACGTATTGAAGTTTGAAGGAAATCCGGCACCTCCCCCACGTGTCAAGAAACTGATGAACGTTTTTATTTTAACTGTGAAGAACCCGAATTTTGACCCCCAATTACTTTCGTTGTCGTGAAATCTCCTTCAACCCGCTTTCTCGAATGACGATGTTAAGCAATGCATTAACCTCGCCCTCAGATTTCCCGCACACGTCGCTCGCGACGCTTGTCGACAAATCACCAACGATGCCGTCGACGCTTACGCATTATCCCGACAAATTCTAGTCATCGGTTACACCGATCCTGAAAATGACCAACTGCCTAACGACCTACGGAAAAATAACGCAGCAAATTTTACCGTCTCGCTAGTGCCATTCGAGGTATGTTCCCCAATCTTTCGGACATTGAACAGTCCTCTCGGGAGAAGTAACTTTTATTTTTTTGCTTAACTCATAATGGTGTTTCTTTATTTAATCATGGTTTTTAATTTATTGTCTTTAAACGTTCGCGGCATGAGTCAGGACTTAACGTCTATTCGCGCTCGTGATTTCGTGACTCGTTTTAATCCGGACATTATTTGTTTTCATGAGATTTTGTAAATACTAATTTCGCTAATTCTTATATTTGGTCTCAATGGCCTTATGTCTTTTATCACGTGCCCTCCTTGGCACCACGCAGCTCAGGTGTGTCAATCGCGATTCATCCTTCTCTTCGTCCTTCTGTAAATTCTTTTGATTCTTTCCGCGATGTTTGCTTATATATGAAATTGAACGCGGGGATTTTCTCTTCGGAGAGCCCAATTCATCTTTTTTGCGTATACATTTCGTCTTCAAATGATAATATCGCGATTGACACCCTGAACTATATTTGGAATATCGTTGACTAAATTGATCCCGTTGACACTGTTGTTCTTTTCGGCGATTTCAATTGTTGTTTCTCCCCTATCGATCGTAATAATTGTACTGAGTATCGATTTCCCCTTTGTCAAAATTTAAACGATCTCGTTACTGATTTTGATTTAATTGACGCTTTTCGTTATCTAAATTCAGACACCCAAAGTTTCACCTGGCGTGCTAAAAATCACCAAAAACTACTCTCCGTTCGTTTAGACCGAATGTACGCTCGTTCTAATTTCCGCCACAAAAACGTTCGTCATATCTCGTCATTTTTTCCGGACCACGACGCGATTTCGTGTCAATTTTTTGACACTTTCACGATGCCCCGGTCGCCGCCGTTTTGGCGTATGAACCCGCGGTGCTTAAAAGACCGCGTTTTTCTTTCACAGTCTCGCGATATGCTCACGGAGTCTTGGACCTCGTGGTGGTTTTGAGTCCTTCTCCATGTTGTTTTGGCGCCGTCGCAATTTTCGCGATACGGCTGCCATTCACCACCACGATGCCATGGTGACCACTAGTTCTCCCGGAACATAGCGAAAGTCTCAAATCTTTTTTAATAGACCGCTCCACCGATTCTCTACTTCGCGCGACAGAATCGTTTTTCAATTGTATATATACCCCTTCCCACGACTTCTATAAGCTTTAAAAATATTATCCCTTCCGTTTACGACCCGCGTGGCATCACTATCCGCGAAGTAGTCGCTAACTATACAAAGCCTACCGATATTCGCGACTCTATCATCAATAACTACCTTTCGGGCAGCCTGCCAGCCCTTGAGGCTGATGACGCCACCACCATTTCTGGTACTTTCTCCCTCTCGGAGATTACCAGCGCCTTAAAAGGGTTATCTCGCGGAAAGGCCTGCGGTCTCGACGGGATCCCTGTTGAGTATAACATCGTGTTTTGGGACCTTCTCGGGCCCATTTTAATCGATGTATTTAACGGTCTTCTAACTTGTCCCAATTTTTGGAAAACATTCTCATACTCCGTCGTCTCCCTCCTTCCGAAGACGGGAGACAAATTCTGATTATAAGCTATACGCCAAAGTTTTGGCAAACCGTCTAAATTCTGTCATTTCACCCTTCCCAGACTTATTCAATTCCTGGGAGGTGTATTTATCACTCGCTCGCGGTTTTGCGTGACCTTATTAGTCTCGCAAAGTTGAAAAATGAGAAACTTGCCATTGTTACTGTTGATTTTCGCAAGGCTTTCCACCGCGTTAATCACGCGTACCTTTTTAAGACGCTCGCTCGCTTCGGCATACCGACTCATTTCATTAATTTTCTGAACGTGGTTTGCACGGACCCTATCTTTCGCGTTCGCGTTAATAACACGCTCACCCGTTAAATTCCATTCGCGAGAGGCATTCGACAAGGCTGTCCTCTTTCCGTGCTGCTTTTCGTTTTATCTCTTGAGCCGCTCTTATGCCACCTGCGCGCTGCTTTACGTAGGCCTTCTGGCCCTGGTTATTTTTACATCACTAATACCACTTTCGCTGATGACCTTAATGGTCTTCTTCGAAACGAATCAGAAATCGCCGTCATGAGTGGGTGTCTCGACACTTTCTCCATCTCTTCCGGAGCTATTGTTAATAGCAATAAGTCTTTCGTTCTTTGGTGTGGTGCGTGGCGTGATAACCCACCCAATATCACCATTCCCTTTCCTACCAATGTTGACGGTGGCAAGTTTCTCGGTGTCTATCTGGGAAACTCGCTCGAGTATGAACTTCGAAATTGGCCTGAACTTACCACGCGCCTTAGCCGCGTTCTTGGTCGCTGGCTTCATTTTAAACACCTTTGTTCCATTTCGGGACGAACGCTACTCGCTAATCAGCTCGCTTCCTCTATTCTTTGGCATCGGCTCAAAATTATCTCACTCCCTCCTTCTTTTATTCACGATTGGCAGTCTAAATTAGTGAATTTCCTTTGGGCGGGAACCCACTGGGTTTCAACACATTATTTGTACCCCCAGGCTATCGCCGGTGGTATTGGTCTCGTCAATATTAACCTTAAAATTCAGGCTTCCAGAGTCCAGCAAACCTCCGAACATTAAGTGTTCTACCGCCATTTTTGATCATTTCCTTTCAGGTCTCCCGTCTCCGGAAGCTATCCTCTCGGACGCTGCTACTCAAAATGCTGATATTCCTTTTTATTCTTCGGCCCTTTCGTTTTGGTTTCGTATGCGACTTCGTATTCAAATTCGCCTTTTCTCAAAACCGTCGACGATGCGATTCTTCGTTATGACGACGTTTCAGCCCTCGCGAACGTTGGCCTTAAACAATTCTCCGCCTTTCTCGATCCCAGAGGACGTTGGCTTCCCCAACACACTCTCTCTCTCCGATTCGCTCGCCATCTCGCCTTTTCGTTCAGCAGCGTGGCAAAATAATTAAAACTTTGATTCGTAATTTCCCCGAAACTTTCGACGTTATCTTCATTAAGGATAGCGCGGTGTTTAGCAATGATGACATTTTATCAATCTCAACGGAATATCGTACCGGTCCCAAGATAAGCCGTTTTTTGCTTACCGATAACCCTTCTACCCGCGAAATCTATCTATGTCGCGTCAGCTGCTCCTTTCCTGGTAGGCCTCCCGCTGTTCCAGCGTGTGACCCCACTCTAGTCTTGGAAAAAAATTTTCGCCGATCGGCTCAAGGGCCGACTTCTCCTTTCAATGGAGAGCTCTGCATCTCGCGCTTCCCTCTCCGGCCCGACTCTTCCATATTGTGGAAAGTTTGGATTCTCTCTTTGGCCCTTTGTCCAGCGAAGGGCATGGTTAGCCATTGTTACTTCGACTGCCCCTTCGCCAGGAGCGTTGGTGAGAGGGTTTTCGAGAGCGTTTTTCTTTCAACCGGTCATCAGCACTCGTTGACAAACGTTTGGACGTTAGTGAGCGGCGACAACCATAACTTCTGTAATTTCGCTTTCGTGCTATTCAAAGCCGCTTTGGCTGAAATGTACGGCGAGCTCTCCAAAATCTCTCTCTCAACTAACGCTTTTGGCGATTACGTAGATCGAGTACACCGAACGATCGGTAACAGAGTAATCGCTCGCTACCGGACTCAGCGTAAAACTGCCGTAACAGGTGAAACTTTGGATGTCTTTAACGCCCTATGGGGCATTAATCGTGGTTTTAAGTTGAAAATATTTTTCATTTCTCTATTCTAAATTTTGTAAACTTGTAACTTAAGCATTTACGTTATTAAAGCTAGTATATTTAAAAACAAAAACTCTCCCCCTATTCGGCTTTCCGTCGCTATGCAACTCGTTTTGAAATTTTTAATATTTAGGCTTAGTTTCTCTATTCGGTGTTATAGTCGCGAGCCAGATTTTCCGCACGGTAATGACGAGTGCCAAATAGGACGAAACCGGTCTACCGTTGGAATTTCTGGCTATTTTATTTAATTATTCACTTGAAGATCTATTTGGTCCGAGTTTTGCGTTTTTGTTTGCTCGAAGACCTATCGGTACGAGCTATTAGTAGGTTTTTAAATTTCTTCAAATTTATTTAGGGTTTAGCTTTATTATCTCTTTCCTACTTATTTGCCAATTTTATCATCCTTTACAATGCAGTCCATAGGTGGTTCGTTTTAACTTTAATTAATAGTTGTTAACCCAAGAAATTTTCAAAAGACCGTATTTTTTATGTTCTCGAGCCTTAGTTCCGAAATCGAAGATATATTAGCGAATCAAAGGCTATCACAAGGGGTCGCTTATATTGATCTGTGCGAAATAAAAGGTTTTCCCCAGCTTCTTTTGCAATCGATGTACAATGGTTAGAACGATTATTGAAGAATGACGCTACTATGAAAAAAGTGGTAATGAATATTAATGTTCTATTATAATAGTATCTGAAATATTTTCCCAGATAGAAAAATTATCAACTTACGGAGGAAAGCGCATTAAAGATATTTGTCGGATTTCACTTAAAAAATTGTTTACTTATGAATTAATTTTTAACTACAACTAGATTGGTGCCAATGGAAAAAAATCGTTTAAATATTTAAAAGTTATTATTGGTAAGAAAAGCTTAGTTATTACTTGTCGTTGGTAATGCCAATATTAGTAGCTCTTTGTGCTAACGTTTCATATAATTTATTTATTTTATTTGCAGAAGCCGTCAAAGAAAACATGAAAGAAGCGAAGGACTTCGATATAAACTCTCATAAAGAATTGGATAAAATTAGCCTCAGACCGTGAAGGAGGAAGAGATAAAAGAAAAAAAAACACGCAGAACAAGGAAAATGAACTGACTCTAATCATATTAATTCTATTTTGTATCTAATAAAAATGATGAAATTTCATTAGTGCTTCTATTTTTTGTTTGTAAACACACACAATAAGTTTGGTCCTATTGGAATTAGGGGGTTTAGTACTAATTATTTGTGGTTGGGAATCGATTGGCAATATGGGTGGTCGAATAAATTAGGGTCTAATTACTCAAAGTTTCACTGAAAAGTGAGTACATCGTGTTAAAAAAGTAGGTAATTATTTTTTTAATTTATTGAAAATTCTTTATATTAAAATAATTATTTTTATTTAAACTCGAAAGGTATTAAAATGATAAAGAAGCTATGGTCAATTAAAAGTGAATTAAATTGATTTTTAGAAGTTTTTTTACTATACAAATTTTACAAAAATAGTTGTTCTACGCACTCCAAGAAATGGGCATTTATTTTTACCACATCTTTGGATAATTCGGTAAAAAATATTCATGGATCTCCCAAATAAATATGAAATGTAAGTAATTTAATTTTACTTTTTCTTAGGTTTAGAGAGTAAAAAGAAAAAATTTTATAATATAAATAACTTTTTCCTGTTCACCACTTACACTTTTAAACTTTAAAAAAAATTGATTCTGGCTTTTGCAGTAGCTCGTAACGTAACCTAAATAAAATATTAAAAAACCTCTAGCGAAACAAATACGCATTAAATAAAATGTAGACTCACGCAAATAATATTTTTATTTAGTTCAAGACTCAAATAATATTTAGATATTTATCTGCTTTATTATTTATAAGTAGCTTTCTTACATATTTGAGTTAGTTATTTTTCTTTTCAGTAATTTTTTTTTGAAAAAGCAAATTACCATAATTAACTGTTTAAAAAAAGCATAGGGCAACTGATGGTTTTTATTTGTATAACAAAAAAATTATTTTCTCATTTTAGGTTTGTTTAACGAATTGTCGAATTAAATCTGACAGATGTATCATACTTATTACAGCAGTGACAAAGCGTTGTGAGTGGTGTTGGTCTCAGGAACTGACAAATATAATTATGATTTTTGTTTGACTAGATACCAATATTTAATTGTCTTTATTATCTTTAAATTGTGCTGTGAGATAACATATAAATCTTTAAAAATACCCTTAGAGGTTTTAAAGCATAAATTCAATTTCAAAATTGAATAGTTTTAATAAAATGTGGAGTAAAACGTTTAAAACCATTCTTGTGAGTTTATTTTCAAAAATATCGTAGGTCAAGGTTTAAATATTTTTCTTCTATCAAAACAAACCTTTTGTGTTTAAATATTATTTTAACCAAAGAAAATATTTTCTTGAATTTCAAGGTCAATATATACCAATAAGTAATTTGCAGTAGTGGAATTTTTTCTAAAAATAGAATGGCAGTTACGTTGTCAACTCAGTCTGAATAACTAACTGACCAAATTGAAATGATTTGTGTGATGTATTCAATATTTTCGTATTGTGTCGAAGCAGTCTAAAATATTTCATAATATTTAGTTTAAGTTACAAATAGCAACATTATTTCTATAATTCAGTTTGAAATATTTCAATAGATCTAATATTTTAATATTTAGGACTGGGAAATTTTAGGTTATGACTAGTGTATTTCATCATTGCCAGATCTCAGTACATTTCAACAATTCTAGGTATAAAAATGTGTTTCTTTGCTTTTCCATTGTCTAATTTAAATTTTTCACACAAGTTTAAAAAATTGGTCGTACCGTCCAGAGTGCGGCTTGAGAGAGATAAGTAGCATGATGTAACTTCGGAGACCCATGAATTAAAATCAAACCTGATACAAGTATCATTTGATAGGTCTTGACGTGTACGTTATTTATACAGGGTCTTTTTTTTTGCTCGGAAAAGTGTTTTTTTTTCAAAAACTATTTATAGTACCGATTTCAAATTTGGAAGGTCAATTCTCTATACCGGGGGACATCAGTTTGAGAAATTTGAGCGTTTTCGGTAATGTTTTTCACCAATTTTGAAAAATTATTTTTCGACCACTAGGTGCGAGATAAAAAATTTCTATTATAAAGTTGTAGGCCGTCATCGAAAACCCTCAAAAATTGTTCACTCGACGAAAAACAACTTATTTATCAGTGAAAATTCGAGCTTGAAAATTTACAAGTTGGTGAAGCCAAATTACGATTGTTTGAAACGATAATTGAAACCGAATTACCTAATCCAGTTGAAACTTTGGTTAAAAAAACGACCGGATTTAAAAAACACGAGGCTATAGGTCAATCCTAAACATGCATTGGGTATTTAAAGGAAAACTTTGGGAGATTATTATCAGTGTTTGATAATATTTCGAACAATGCCTCGTTATTCAGTAGCTGAGCGTACCGAGATAGTTGCCATTTACTATGGAGAAGCAGCGCAAAACCTTAGAAGAGTGACTGAAATCTTCGCAGAAAGACATCCAAATGGAGCACCATCTGTAAATACAGTAAGACGAGCAATTCACGATTTCAATCAATTTGGTAACTTGCAACCTAGGTTTCGCGGATTGGGTCAACCGGATTTAGACTTCGAGAACAATGTACTCGCGTACTTTGTGGCATATCCTCGTCACAGTTGCGCTAACGCCGCTGCTGATTTGGGTTGTTCTGCAAATCATGTGTGGAAAATTCTTCGTAAGAATCGCTATCACCCATACAGACCTACGCTCCACCAAGGACTAATTGACGGAGACCATCAAAGACGTTATGAATTTAGCAACTGGTTACTAAATGCTGTCCAAGAAGATAGACAATTTTTGCGCCATGTTTTGTTCTCCGACGAAGCGTCATTTTCTAGAGATGGGCCCTTTAATCATCAAAACAGCCATCTTTGGTCTGACATCAACCCACATTGGGGTTTTGAATATCATCACCAGGTTCAATTTTAACGGGTCAATGTTTGGGTTGGACTTGTTGGAAACCGTTTGATTGGTCCCTTTTTCCTGCCGACGAACCTCAACGGCCAAAGGTATTTACATTTTCTACAGAACGAACTGAGTGACGCAATCGACGACCTTCCATTGGCTGAAAGACGTCAGTTGTGGTTTCAGCAAGATGGCGCCCCTCCGCATTTTCCCCGGCAAGTAACTGAGCACCTCAACAACGAGTTTCCTGAAAGGTGGATAGGGAGAAATGGTCCAGTGCATTGGCCAGCAAGGTCACCTGACCTAACACCGCTGGATTATTTTCTCTGGGGATTCGTTAAAGCAAAGGTATACGCCACGCCCATTGAAACTAGGGAGGAACTCATTAGACGAATAATCAGTGCTTGCCGAGACGTCACACCAGAAATGGTAGAGAAAGCGTTTGAGAACTTAATTGTCCGCGCACAAACCTGTGTTGCAGCCAATGGTGATATTATTGAAAATGTTTTGTAAAAATTTATGTGAATAAAATATCTGCATTTAAAAACCAAACGTGTACATTTTTTCAAGTGTGAAAACTCTACTACGTTTGTATTAGACTTGTTCCCTTTTCAATTATCGTTTCAAACAATCGTAATTTGGCTTCACCAACTTGTAAATTTTTCAAGCTCGAATTTTCACTGATAAATAAGTTGTTTTTCGTCGAGTGAACAATTTTTAAGGGTTTTCGATGACGGCCTACAACTTTATAATAGAAATTTTTTATCTCGCACCTAGTGGTCGAAAAATAATTTTTCAAAATTGGTGAAAAACATTACCGAAAACGCTCAAATTTCTCAAACTGATGTCCCCCGGTATAGAGAATTGACCTTCCAAATTTGAAATCGGTACTATAAATAGTTTTTGAAAAAAAACACTTTTCCGAGCAAAAAAAAAGACCCTGTATATCTAATTGAAAAACACAGTGAATCTGACATACTTTGATCCAAAAAATTGGATTTAAGTTTGTACACATTTTAGTTGATATTAACTTGGTATTAAGTAACCTCAAGTGGTCAGCCTATTTCAATAAACTAGTTAAAGGGTTAATAAGTTTGGTTTGTATTTGTCCCAAATAAATAAATAAATCTTCAAATTCGTATCTAATTAAACAGTTACAATTTCCCAATTGTCACTATAATAATAAGTACACCTGGACCATGTTGAACTTTTGACTGTACAATTTGTCTTTAAAAATCCCGTGGGTTAGCGTTTAGAGTTCTTATTGGATGATAGAAATTATGCGTTTTTTGCTATTATTTAGGCTTAAGAAATATCATGACAAGCATAGCCAAAGGTACGAATTTAAGCAAGAGTGAGACTTTTGTATGAAGACATATCCACTTTTCGTAAATTCCAAGACCCAGGTCAAAAGCGAAAAAGTTGTAAATTTCCAGTTATGATGTCATCAATGTGGTTGCAATTAAGTTCATTTGTCCAATCGAACCTATCTCTATAAGTAATTTACTGTTTGGCCCCAGTTTTCTTCAATGCAAACAATGATGTAAAAATCATGACTGATTTAAAATTAATTTCAAGTATTTAAATCACTGTCATTTGTTTCTTGGTGAGGTCACCCATTAAACACTCTGATGTGCTCCTTACTATGCCATGACTGACCCATTAGTAGGGGCCCTTTGGTGGAAATGATAAGATTTTAGTGATATTTAATTGAGTTTAGACATGCAATGTTACTTGAGGAAATTTTAATTATTTCATTGACTTTAAATATAATAATAATAATAAAAGGTCTTCATTGACATATCCTTTTCAGTTTAGAAACTGATTAACCCTGCTTTGCATGCAATAGAAGTTGGTTTTACATTATAAATATCCAAATGAGATATCATTATATAGTAATTGGATTTGTTTTAAGAAATATAACCAGTTGATAAACTACTGGTCACCTGTGCAATAACCTTTTACTGCGGATCGATCTCGTACCTGCACCAGGCTTGATAACCATTATTATATGCCTACTCCAGTATACTTAGCATAGACACATATTTGAGACTTAGTTTAAAAAGCTTTTTAACTAAAATATTATACTCTGTGTTGTTTGACCACTGATACTGGACTAACTATAGAACCGAGGAGAAAACGGTAATGTATATCAATTGAAAGAAAATTTGTCGATAGCTATTTCCCAAAGAAAAAGGACTATTTTCTTTCCCACCCAATCAATTTCCAGCAAGTACAATATGGAATGTGGGGAAAGTTGACATACATAATAAGGATAGGTTTGCCTGCATAAGCTAAATAGGTGTGATGCAAATATTCATCTATTTACCTTAATTATCTCAAGAAACTCAATTTGGTAGAAAAAAAGGGTATAGAATTTTAATTTACAAATTATCACGAACACTCAATTACAACAAATAATAAATATCTTGTTAAATCCAATATCTTTATTTCAAATATCTTTTTTGTAGCAGCAGACAGTTAATAGCAGGGTAATGGTTGTTTGCAAGATGTTGAATTTTTGATATTACAAAAATAAAATATATTTGGTGAAAGTAATTGTGTTAAAGTTTTGTTTCTTACACATTTCTACAAGTTAAATGGTTTTGGGGTAAATTTAAATATCTTTCATCTAAAAGGATACTTGTTATTGCTTTTAGAACAACACACCCTTTTTTGAATTATATTAGCATAAGTTCTACTTATTGCTAAATATTTATTTGTACATTCACATTTAATAAGATTCCGAAAGTACTTACAGTCCATTTGAACCATTATTTAATAGGTAAGAACATGTTTAATAGTACTTTCTAAAATTGATAATTTGCTTTATTAATTTACATTCGCTGGAACCGTTAACTAAATTAACAACGATTCATAAAATGTTTAAATTTAATGCTTTACTAGTTTATGTTATGAGCTAAGAATTATGCTAAATTTCTATTTGACAGTACATGGTGGGTGTTACGTTTTAAATTGGCTGAGAGTCACTGGGACTCTACTCTTATACTGAAGGCGGCTAAAGCAGACGACGGATTTTATATTATTCGTCGTAACCTCGTTACGTCCCGTCGTAGGCAAACATAATTTTAACCCAGTACCTGTTCCAATTTAGATTGGACGTTGTAAGTTTAATTTCTGTGACCAGTGAATCAGTGTTATTATGATAAAACTTGGTGGAATAAATTATTCGCCAATTCTAGTTTTCAAAACTGAATTACTAAAATAATCACTTCGAAAAAGACAATTCTTGACTTTTTTAACAAAGGGCCAAAGCTGACTCAAAATGTCGAAAATGAGGAAAGCGACAACAATGACGGTTGGTCCACGACAGCTAGTTTAGGTTTGTAATTTTCTTATTAGTTCAAGCCAGGGCCGTTAAAACCAAATTTGGGCCCCAAGGTAGACTTGGGGTGTGGGCCACTGTGGACCCTCCCTACCAGAGTTGCAACCACGAACCGGATACAAAACGTAGAAATTTAAACATATCCTTAAATTATAATAGAAAAAAATAGAAAAAAACATTACCGATATTCACTGAATTTTTTTTCTCAGAAATTTGTCAATTTGTATTATTTATTAAAAAACTAACTGTTTTATTTTTAAGATCACGGTATCCATTTCTAAACTTAGTTAATAAATGAGATACAAACGTTTACACGATGGGAGTCGAGACGTTATTTTTATGGAGACTTAACTCGTAGAAATGGTACATTATATCTAGAAAGATGAAGATAACCTACTTTCTATCGAAGATCAAATTCAGAAATGAATACAGATCATCCTGCATTTGCAGACTTTATATACTTAAACAGTTTTTCTAGAACATTCCACAAATATCAACCGAAATCCACATTTTCCACAGTTTTTCCATTTCGTAAGTGTGACCAAGACACATAATCATTGTTACCAATTAATCAAATATTTCTAAAAATGTGCATCATCGTAATTGTTTTAAAATTTCCAGTTTGTGGTGCGGACCCCCTTGTTGTGCGGGCCCCAAGGCAGTTCCATTTTAATATTGTTCATTACTTCATTTAATATCTACTTATCTAGATGTTATATCTGAATAAGGTCACTCAGGTGAGGTTCCGCACACCCAAGTGTCTTGCAAGCAGCTCAATGAATTATTAGTCAATCATGATATTAAAAATCAGCCTTATCCAGTTAAACCGTATGAAAACGATCGCCAGAAGCACCATTTTTCGCAACGGTGGTATACTGATTTTCCTTGGCTACATTACGAAAACGATGAGGTCGGTGTATTATGTCACGAGTGCGTTATGGCGCACAAATATTTTTACATCGTCTAAAAGAGTTGAATTAAACTTTATTTCAATTGGTATTAAAAATTGGAAAAAGCTGAAAATAAGTTTAAGAAACCCAATTAATCTGAAGCTCACAATGAAGCTGTTGAAAAAAATTTGGCGAAAGCAACTTTGACTCCTGTAATTACCAAAATATCTATTCAGGAAGAAATTCAAAGATCGGAAGCTAAAAAGGCAATGACTGCAATATTTGAAGTACCTAAGTAGACAAGGTTTGGCAATCAGGGGCTCTTACGATGACGTAAATGGAAACTTCAACCAGTTAATTATGTTACGCGCAAATGATATCCCAGAGTTAAAAACATGGTTAAGTAGATCTTAACCATTAACCAGTCCAGTAATTCAAAATGAGATTATTGAAGATTTAGCTCACTTGCTGCTTCGTAAAGTCCTCGATAAAATAAGAGACACTAAATTTAGTTTGATTGTAGACGAAACTACCGACATAGCAGGGAATGAACAAGTGTCAATTAGTATTCGTACAGTTCAAAATATTCTAGAACCCAAAGAATATTTTTTGGGATTATACGATACTAACAATACAACCGGAGAGACACTTACAAAAATAATTCTAGATGTCCTTACTCGTTGTAATTTACCAATTTCCAACCTAAGAGGGCAATGTTACAACGGAGCAGCAAATATGTCCGGCAAAGAAAGAGGTGTTCAGAGCCGAATAAATGAAATTCAACCATTAGCTCTCTACGTCCACTGCAATAATCATAGCCTAAATTTGGCCCTACAAGATGTAACAAAAGCCATACCATTATTCCGAAATTGTATGCAATGGATCCACGACGTAGCAGCCGTGATGAAGACGCCAGAACGAAAACATCAATTTCTAGAGATACAAGCAGAAGATGAAAACTTACCATCTAAACTCCCGAAAACGTTGTGCCCTACACGATGGACAGTTAGAGTGGCGTCCATATCTAGCATTTTAGATACGTATCCAGCAGTCCTGGAAATGTTACTAAAGCTCGAAGAAGCGAAAGAACCCGTTTCTCCCATTGCTAAAGGACTACTTGAACAATTGGAGAAGAATGAAGTCTAAGTCTTATACTGGAAGGTCCAACACAGACGGTTTCCGGAGCGAAAGAGGCAGTCAAATTTACTTTATTACATTTAAAGAACATGGGAAATGAGAAGTCATTTGAAGATATTTGGATAAACATGTTAAAAGCCGAATCGAAGTACGATTTAACTCCCGTTACTTTACCTCGTGTCCGTCGTCCGCCTAAAAGATAAGAACAGAGTTCTACTCCATCCGATCCCCATAGACCAGATACACCCAAAGATAAAATGAGAGTTGTGTTTTTTGAAGTCTTAGATTTAATATATAAGGAAATATCTAGGCGATTTCAACAACCTGGATTTGATAAATACGAGATTCGAGAGCAAACTCTACTCATTCGGCATAGTGTTATATTTGGAAAGTGATGACGCTGATGATGTTAGAAAAGCCTTATTAACCGATTACGGATTTGAAAATAAACAACAAGTTAAGCCAACTGCCAACCCTTTTTGAAAATGGGAAATTACCCGAAATGATTAATGACATTGTAATTAAATTTAGAAGCTTACTGCCAGAAACGCATCAGCTTTTTAATTTGCTATTAGTTATGGCTGCAACGTCAGCCACAGCCGAGAGATCATTTTCCGTCTTAAGACGAGTTTTTACATATGTAAGAAGTACAATGAACCAAAAGCGCCTAAATCACTTATGCCTCAGTGTATAAGGAGATGGTGGACCATTTAGACGTCGACTCTTTAGTATCCGAATTCGTTCATAAAAACGATTACAGAGTATCAATTTATGGTAAGATCTAAGAATTAAATGTACAAAATGACAAAAAAAGGAAAAAAGTAGGAATGAATAGAAATGTTTGTAAATACAATATTTAATTAAGTTTAATAAAAAATTAAGATTATTTTTTAAATTAACGTGTTTTTCAATTTAACTTAAACTGATTTATTTCTTAATACTTCTCAGCTTACCTTTTGATCAAATCTTATTTTATCGACCCCCAGAGACACCCCTTTTCGGGTCCCTTTGACCCCCCCCCCCCAACTTCTAAAACGTTCCTACGCGCCTGCCAAGTGTTACCCCAAGGCGAACATTTTTTTTAAGATTATCATTAAGAGTTTCATCAATCGGTTAACGCCTATTGTTATCTGGGAGGAATAGATCAGCACCTCTTTGCAGCAAAAGGGTAAAAACGTTTTTGATTGAAATCTCAGAAAATGCAGAGGTGTAAAGCCATTTTTGTCCTTTACATTTAACAATTAAGGCCTCCATCATCTATAGCGTTTAGGATTAGCACCGTTTTCAGTAAGAGCTATTGAGAAATCTTGAAGCGACTTCCCAATTGCCAATATCAAAGCGTATTTATCCACCTAATTCAGCGGATTCAAAATGGTGTTTGCCGTAGCGTAGCCAGGATTTTGTTTCGGGGGGGGGCACACCATTGAAAAAAAAAGAGTAAAAAAATAAAAATATTTGTACGTACGACCATACGTTTCGGGGGGGGGCATGTTCCCCCTGTGCCCCCCCCCTGGCTACGCCACTGGGTGTTTGAGGGCATGGTTGTGGTCAGTTGTCAAGTAGATTTATTAATTGCGCTTTAACTTGAAAAGGTTTATAAAAGAAAATCTTATTCCATTTCATTGAATATGATTTAAAGAGTTTTTCTGAATACGTTAACTTAATACTATGCAATCGATATTTAGGGACTATGAATTTTTAAAGTTCAAATCTGGTTGGGGAAAAACCAAATCACGATCAGGATTTTTTATATTAAACCATAAAAACTTGATTTAAACTATTTTTTTAAATTTATAAACACGGTTTCATTTACGGTGCAAATTGGATCTTGCATAAAGGTTTCGTGATCAAGACTTACCTATTTCCTTTTCTTGTTTCGGTTTTAATAGCGTTTTTCTTTTTTGAAATTGCATTACGGTTGCACTTACGTTCATTAGAATAGGGCAAAGTGACCTAAATTGGACCACGATCAATTCTGAACGACCTTTTTAAAACTCTTATAAAAAATTATAGGTTATAGCTCGAACATTTATTTAGCGTTTTAAATAAACCGCTAAACCTCTTCGTTCTTGTCATAAATAATGTTTCCAAATAGATGGCAGTAAATATGTAGAAATCTCAATATATTTCAACCAACCGAATTTGCTAAAAGCCGTCATGCGCACCTTGGTAATTAAAAACCAGTGTTGAGTTCCCGCCAAATTTTTAAACGGAACTTTCACTTCGAGCTCCAGGAAACCATGAATTTTAATGCATTTCGTGATAAAAAATTGATATAACATTGCATTTACTATTTGCGTAAGTAATTGAGTTGATTTTTAAAAATAGTTTTAAGTTTAAAAAAATATAATTATTCTTAAAAAAATCTTTTTTAAAGGGAATATAACCTCAGGTATTTGGTGTGGAACACCAACGCTTGCAGCTCTGGCCGCTCTTGCCTTTGGCTATAAAAATGTTTGGCGCCACTGTACAGGGACATTTGAAAAATTGAAGGGGTCTTCCGTAAAGATTGCTTTGCGGGTTATATTCCCTTTAAGAAACTATTCGATTTGCCCTATTGTGAACCAGTGTGGTCCTATTTCGGACCTAGCAATTGACAATATCTGGACCACTTTATAAACCATTTCTGGACCGGTTCAGAAATGGTTAATATTTGAAATATGCGGAACATTCAAATGTATTTAAATGAAATTGAATATTAGGCCTAAAGGCTATTACAACTTGAGATAGGCGTAGACTTAATTAAGCATACACATTTTCTAAAATTTAGATTTTCAACCATGGACGACGATTCTTCGTCTAATATGGGAAAAAAATATTACCAATATTCTACCCGATATGGAAAATGCAGTCAAAGCTGTACTGGAAAAAATGTCTGAAAGAAAGGCCGCCAAATTATTTAAATTTCCAAGGTCATCTTTAAAAAGACGTTTAAATGGTGCAGTTAATTTAGAAAGTAGACCTGGGAAAAAACCTAATATCACGAAAGAAGATGAAAGGAAATTAGTAGATTACGCATGTAATAGAGCTAGCATGGGTCTTGGCTTTGGAAAGAAGAAATTTCTTAAATTTGCGGGTAAAGTAGCCACCAAAAGAAACATCCCCTTTAAAAATGGAAATCCATCAGACAAGTGGTGGCGTCTCTTCAAAACGCGCAATAAAGATATTGGTAAGCGAAAACCAGAGGCAACATCGAGCATTCGACATCAAAAAATGAACCCACACCTGGTTGCTTCATATTTCAAAGCTCTAAAAGAACAAAAAGAGTCAAATGAACTCCAAGACAAGCCTGAAAGAATTTGGAATATAGTCGAAACTGGGGTACAACTCGAAAAAAAACCAAAAACTGTTCTCTCAAGGAAAGGATCCAAACACCTGAACGTCAGGAGTACTGGAAAAAGAGAATTAATAACTGTCATTGCAGCTGGAAATGCGTCCGGTGATGTCGTTCCGCCTCATTTGATAATTAAAGGGAAAACTAAAGCCGTTATTCTGGGATTTGATACTGACGCTTCACCTCCGGACACTAAATTTAGTGTGAGCGACAGTGGGTGGACAATGCAAGAGATAGCTGAACTTTGGTTCCAAAACACGTTCCTCCCAAACATAGGAAACGAAAGGCCAAAACTATTAATTTTAGATGGGCATGGTTCTCATAACTTTTTAAAGCTAATTCAGTTGGCTGTAGAAAACAATATTATCTTAGTTGAGATTCCAGCCCACACGTCACATTTTTTGCAGCCTTTAGATAGAACCGTGTTTTGGCCATGTAAAAATGCCTGGGATTTGGAGTGCCAAAATAGAATGTGTAGCTCACCAGGATTTACACTTCGGCATTCAAATTTTTTTGCAGTTTTTACAATTGCGTGGAATAAAGCCCTTACAAAAGGAAATGTAAGCTCTGGTTTCTCTGCAAGTGGAATTCATCTTTTCAACCCAAATAGTATTCCTAAAGAAGCTTACCTACCAAACTTTCCTCGTAGTTCTGCGGATTTATCGGAACATTTAGGCCTAAATGACGGGGAACACTCAGGTCTATCAAACCAAAACATGGTTCGATTCTTCTTTGGGTCTTCTACTTCTAACACAGGAAATGAAGAAAGTAGCCAAAGCTACGTCAATAACGAAATAAATTTTGATCCGTCTTAACCGGGTACAAGCACTAGTGGTTTGGTGAATGAAGAGCCTAGACAATCTGGAAATGGAGTGACGCTAGAGAAAATTACCGAGTTGAGGTCGAACCAAAACGAGCCTTTTTTCGACCCATTGAAAGTTTTATCTTCCCATATTAGTTACGGTACTGAAACATAATCTTTAATTTATATGACAATAATGTAATATGTTATATTAATCAGCAAAAATTTCCTAAAACTCCTTAATTAAAAATGGAAAAATTCTGAGAACTATATTTAAATAGTTTCATGTTTATTCAGGGGCATTTATTTCTAGTTAATATTTTAGTTACAACCTAATTTTTTACCATGTAGAAAATGTTTATTTGAAAATAACAATAGCACATTTTAAATTCTTATTTTGTTTTAGAACTAAGACCGGAAGTGTTCCAAAATACTACTTCTGGTTCAGTTACCAAATTGGATGTTTTATCCAAACAAATGGAAACCTTAGCCAATCAGAGAGCTGATGAGGATTTAGAAATTGAAGGTTTCCCTGAATTACCTCTTAATTCTATCGAAGACCTTGAAATATTAGAGGAAATTTTGCAAACTCCTGATGAAAGAACTAAAACAGAAAATGAAACTTGCATACCTATTTAATATATAAGCGAGTATGTAAGATTACATTAATGAACTTTTCTTCCCAAGATTAATAAGTTTGCAACACATGGTGGTAGAAAAATGTCCCGATGTTGCAGAAACATACTGAAGAAGGTCTTTTCGCATTCCTTAATTATCAAGTTTAATTGGGTTGGAATGAATGGCAAATACCCCTTTAAGAAATTGATAAGCAAAGACAATCATAAGTAATATACTTTCAAACAGCTTTGGAAATTTCAAATTTCACAAATTTTTTTATACGCAGGAGCAGTCATAAAAAATGTCAAGGGAGCCAAGGAAATGGAAGTCGAGGAAGTCATAAAAATTTGGGTTAAACGGGCAGGTGACAGAGAGAGGGGGGTAGAGCTGAAAGAGAAAAACGAGCAAGACGACGTAAGCAGATTAATAGAGAATCTGAAGATTCGGAAGCCTAACTACTATGTAGAAGAAAGAAAGAAACTTATCATTAAAATTCATGTTAAAAATAAAAACTACCTTTCATGATAAATGTTTATGATTATTAAAACATATATAAATACCTAATATGCATGTGGATATATAAGTGTTTTCACTTTTTGAATGTTAATTGAATAATATCAGAAAGAAAGGATTCACTATATCGCATAAAGCGATCCCTCTCTGATGGTTAGTAGTGGCTTACCTGTGGGAGGGGGCAGCAAACAGGCGGGGGCGAGGCGGCACACAGACAGTTAATTTTAAATTCCCCAACAGCGAAACGGTTGGTGGCCCGATAGGACATTTCGACTCTTAAAAGAGCGGTTGCCCAACACAGTCGGCGGACTCTTTGCCGACGGCCGACGGGCCGCCACTTTTGTGCTACTAGGGTTACTATAAATGATAGTCTACTCTTACAGTAAAGCAAAACGTGTGTAGGAAACCAATTAGTTTTTCAGTTCTTAAGTTAATGGATCTTTTTTAAGATAAAAAATAGTAAAACTACTTTAGTTACACAGTAAAGTTTTTACTGTGTAACTAAAGTAGTTTTACCCTTTTTTATCTTACATCATACACAGGTGTCGTTTGTTAATTGAAACTTTCTTCAGTTTAATTAACCCTCTTATATTAGATCTTTTTTAAAACTTAAAGCTTTTAATTTTATTATTTTTAGATTGTGAAACTCTTAAGTTTTCTTAATGATCTTTTCTTTCAAGGGATAACTTTTAAACCCACATCCTATTTTTCGGTCAAAATAATTTTTACCCATGCAGTATAACATTATACAATTTTGAAATTAAATAGGTGAAATGTAAATGAAATAACAACTATAACACCTTAAGAGTAATAATTTTAATTCAAATCAATTTCCACAAGTGAAATTTTACAACGTCAAACCAAATTTTTATGTTAGTCTATAGGTAGTTGAAGTGGCTAAGGGCCGTGTTACTTAAACAACAACTCTACCGGATCGGATGTCTAAGTTGTACGTCACTTCAACTAACTTGTGTAACCTACCAATTTACGACCTATAGGGTCTAGGTGGTGAATGGCGCTGAACCGTGTAAGGGGTCTAACAATGCGAATAGTATGCTTCAGCTTCTGATTTGCAAGCTTCCACAGTGCATTAAATTTGCCCCTTTGCCATCATAATCTAGAATTATAGAGAAGTACGGTAGCTGCTGTGAAAATTTCGTTTTTCAGGGTTACAAACTACAAAAAAATCACAAGCGTAGTATAAGAAAGACGTTAATTTAGTGGGTACATTGCTATTTGGGGGGTTCAATGTACCCCTTTACCCCCCCCCCCCCTATTTCGCCGCCCCTGGAGGGCTTGAAATGAACAAAGCTACGCGAAAGTTTCTCGCCAGCTCAGGCAGCTTGGCAGAGCCTCCAGTGATAAAGTTTACTTGTGAAACTGAATTATTTCGCGAATCAACATCTACCGAAGCCGTCTCTGTACCTCTAGATAATAATCCCAATTTAATGCCTATAAACACCAACTAGAGCAGTAAAAGAAAACAACTAATGTTTTCATTATTTAGCTTGTTAAAAAATGTATCTGCTTTCTTATATATAACACAATTAGCAGTGCTCCTTAAGAATTACTTAATTATAATAATTACTGTTATACAGGGTGTCTCAATTTGCTCGATCAGGCCATGTTTCTCAAAATGTATTTATGCTAGGGTTCTGAAATTTTCAGGGTTTATTTGTTAGGTATGGAAGGCTTTGGTTACTAAATTTCAGAAAAATCGAACGATTTTATGGCGTTTTGGAAAATTTATTGTTTCACCGGTAGGTGTCACGCAAAATGTTTCAATAGAAAAGTTGTAGGGCATAGTCGAAAGTGTAAAAATAATTTTGGTTCGGTTGAAAAAGACCTATTTTTCACTGAGTTTGGAGGTCGGGGGAAAAAAACAAGTTTTACTAGCAGGCAATAGCCTTTAACGAATTGTAGGTAACATGCATTTCAGTTATAAGATTTCGAAAAATAAACAAATAATAATTAGCCCAAGTGACAAATGTTTTTTAATGACTTCTACAAAATGTTTTAAAAAATGCCACCTTCTGATGCAATGCACAAATATGCACGATGTTGCAAATTGCGAAATGCTCCCCGAACCATTTCTGGAGTCACCCGGCGACATGCTTCGATGATTTTTTGTCGTAAATCTTCAACGCTCGTCACAGGTGTTTGGTATATGTAGTCCATTACGAATCCCCAAAGAAAAAAGTTCAGTGGTGTTAGATCAGGGGATCTTGCAGGCCAACGAACAGGACCAGTTCTTCCGTTCCATCTTCCAGGAAAGTCGTCGTTTAGATATGCAACCACGTCACGATATTGGTGAGGTGGCGCCCCATCTTGCTGGAACCAGATGCGTCTGTACTCGGCCAGAGGAATGTCGTCCAACACGTTGAATATTTCATTTTGAAGGAACTAAAAGTAGTTTCGACCGTTCAGACGATTTGGCAGGAAGAACGGGCCAATAATTCTGTCACCTAACAGACCAGCCCACACATTTAAGCGAAACTGCACTTGGTGGCGGTGAGGAAATCCCCAGTGTGGATTCTCGTAGTCCCACATATGTTGGTTTTGACCGTTGAAAGGCCCATCTCTTCCGAATGAACATTCGTCGGACATCAGTAGTTGATCGTGAAAATCCTGGTGTGCGTCAAAAGTCGCATGATGACTTAGGCCTAAGGTGGTGCCTTGGGTATTAGCCTAGCTGATTATTATTATTATTAACCAATTGCAGAAGTCGAGTCGGCGCTGTCTATCACCGTCATGCAGTCCTTGGTGAAGTGTCGCTCGATAAGGATGAAAATGGTGTCTTTTGAGTGTTCTCCAAACGTCTTATATTTGTGCATTGCATCAGAAGGTGGCATTTTTGAAAACATTTTGTAGAAGTCATTAAAAAACATTTGTCACTTCGGCTAATTATTATTTGTTTATTTTTCGAAATCTTATAACTGAAATGCATGTTACCTACAATTCGTTAAAGGCTATTGCCTGCTAGTAAAACTTGTTTTTTTCCCCCGACCTCCAAACTCAGTGAAAAATAGGTCTTTTTCAACCGAACCAAAATTATTTTTACACTTTCGACTATGCCCTACAACTTTTCTATTGAAACATTTTGCGTGACACCTACCGGTGAAACAATAAATTTTCCAAAACGCCATAAAATCGTTCGATTTTTCTGAAATTTAGTAACCAAAGCCTTCCATACCTAACAAATAAACCCTGAAAATTTCAGAACCCTAGCATAATTACATTTTGAGAAAAATGGCCTGATCGAGCAAATTGAGACACCCTGTATTTAAACTTATGACGAATTGACGACAGTCATTGAATTAAACAGCAACAATCATACTGATAATAAGGTTGTCTTATTTTTCAAACTTTACCTTCTATTTAATAATATGCTATTTCTCTTAGAAGCTAAGCCAAGATAAATGTCTCGTTCTATGCTTAAATTCAAAATTCCACTGTTAAACAACATAAGAGATAGTTTTCAACGAATACCGATTTTAACAATGCTAAATAAAGTGTTCTTAATAAAACCGGATATTGCAGTAATGATAGTCCTGAGTTGTTGTTCCACTAGGCTCACTGAACTTCCTGAAGTAACTTTTGAATAGCCCGCCGTTTGTGAACATTTCAAATTGCCCCGAGGCTGAAGGAAACCCAAACTTTTACCTGTACAACGACACATTATCGTCCACCGCAAATCGTTTCCTACATGTGGAAATGGAGGATCGAGGAACCATAAAAACAAACAACGCAATAGTTATCCAAAACGTTTGAATATAAGGGAAAAATCTTTACGAGTAAAGAAACGGTCTACCATGTTTAAAAACTACATTAAACTCGATTGACGTGGGCCAATCAAATGCTGGTTCTTAAGGTGACGTAATCTAAAATCGAATTTTTATTTTATTTGTTTTAATAAAAGAATTTTTATTGTACAATAGTGGTCTCCATGATTTTAATCTAGTTTATGTACTTAAAAGATAAGATCTGGGAAGTATAAGGCGCTATTAAGTGTGGATAAGATGGGAAAGTATATACAAGTTGGGCGCACGGTGGTTAACCTCATCTATCAATACCATAAGTAAATTTGAAGACTAAAAAAACCAGAAAAAGCCTCGTAAGTAATGTTTTTATGGATACCCTAGATTTTTTCATATTAAAAGAAAAATTATTTCTTTTTAGAAGATGCCTTGCATAATCGAGGGAAATTTTCTTAGTGCAAACGGGGAATATACCGTCAAAGAGTTGGTCTTCCTCGTGACGGGGATAGGTGAAAATGGACTCTTTCACTTAAAACCACCGTTTCCGTATCAGAACCGGGATCGTCGGACCAATGCATGGATCTCACGTATTATTTGCGAACTACTCGTTGGCGAAGGGGATATAGATTTCAAGGACTTATCAGATGTATTTTCTCTCATTTCCTCCAAGTCAACGAATTTCTTCACCAAAGGTTTGGTGAAAAGAATTATTTTCACCAAACTTTTAGGGCAAAATGTTAAAAACCTGGAGGATGAAAAATATCCCAAGTAAAGTTCATTAAATAGAATTAAAATGGATAATATTTGTAAATATCATTCTGGAAACAATAATTGTTGCGCTTTGTTTAAGTCAAAACAATAAAAAAAATATTGAAAATATTGAATAAAAATTATGACCAAACATTGGTTTTTACTTAAAAATAACACATTATACGAATCATTTTTTTCCACTGGAACCAAATCCTTGACGAGGGGGTTGATTAACTCGATGTAATTTGTGACATGACTGAAGTACTATAACGCTATGTACGACACCTCATACCATTCTTCTTCATGGATGTGTTAGACTTTTATCCGGAGACAGGGTCAAAGACGTTCAGGACGTGGATAAAAGATGCGCAAGAATCCGTCTTTCTGACAAGTCTTACCCATCATACATATACCGGCAAATTTGGAATCCGTGTTTAACGATTGGGTGAATTCGTGTTTACAAAATACTATTTTAAAATATTCAAATGAAAAATTAACAAATTTTATACACAAACTCTAATCATTTTATTGAATACTTTATACACAAACTCTTTAATCATTTTTTTCGTTTACATTTTTGTCTTTCTCAAACCTAGACACAATGTCCTACATTTGTATCCCTTTAAATATGTTTATATCAAAATAGATACATAACGCTCCGCATGTGTTGCTAGAATTACTCTGTGATTGATTATAATTAAAAGTTAGTCTTACGATTTCGCTGAAAAATATATTAAATTTAAAATAATCTGGTGGTTTTCCAAAGGAATCCATGAATTCAGTATTTCTATATATAGATGAATGTCATATAATAAACAGTTACACATCAATATAATATATTTGTTTACCTATGTTTAGAAAAATATATTAGAACCCAGTGTAATCCAGGTATTCACGATAAATAGAGAAGGAAGTTTTTTAACATATTTAGGTAGTTTATCAGCCGCGATCACACCTCGAGTAATCGAAAATAGCGGTTCGATTCTTATCAATTTTAATAAAATTTTGGAATTCTCTGTAAATTATAACGGAAACAGTCTGCGGTAACGGTTTTGCAATTTTTAATTCTAATCTCAGGTTACTGTTTTTTACAAGATGAAGGTGATTAGCGTTGTTATTAAGATCTGAGGTTAAATTGTTAGCGAATAAACAATTTCCGTTAGCGTAGTATTGCCGACTTCTCTGATTCCCTTCATCTACGTTCCACTGATTAGTTAGAATGAAAAGATTGCAATACGCTTGAATACATTGATTTTCCTCCAAGTTTAGAGATAACGCCTTATGAGGGACGCTGCTACCGTCAATGTACAATCCAATGCTCGATAAATCTAAATGTTGGAAGTTGTACGGCGATTTTTTCAAATATCCTAGAAACGCTTTTTGTCCCACAATCCCGATAACAACGTTCTTGGGTGCTTGTCCAGTAAAAAAATGGTCTTGTACACTAGCCATAAATACGGCGGGTATGAAAATGAGGTGCACTCCGAGCTAGTTATGGGATATTTAGCCGTTGCATATTGTAATGCCTTGGCTTGAGCAAGTGATAGTTCCGGTATCACTTTTACTTTCCTCAGATAAAGGGAAGCTGATAGGTTTAAGGGGTGTTCCCCCGAGCTCTTCGGTTTCCCCTTCCATAAAAACTTGTTGAGGTTAACGGAAATAGTAAGTGTAGGGAGCTGTTGGCTCGCGTGGCATGCAGGGCTTGCCACCACCCTCCTACGCATTGTAACCCGCCCACCTGAATTAAGGCTTCAAAAGTCGCTTGGTGACTTAGGCGTTAGGTAGTGTCTTGGGTATTAGCCTAGCTGATTATTATTATCTATACTTTACATTTTACATCGGAGTGAACGCAAAAAGCTACTCTATTTTTATCGAATTTAAATTTCAAATCAACCTTATTTAATAAAAAACCTGGTTGTTGACATAAATCAGTATGGACTACCCGTAACAAGTCAATAGCCCCTTTTCGCGCTAAACTCGCTCGTTTAGAGAAACCATCGTTATAAAAAATGGGTCGAACTTTCCACGTGTATCCCGATAGTAAAATGAACGTTAATAGATTTTGTATTATACTTTTATAAGCGTGATTTTGATTGGAAGGTGTTACTGATCTTTCATTATGAAATACATGAACGTCGCTAAAAAGCGAATGAAGAAACAAATTCTCGGAGCGAGTTCCAGCGGCTCCGCTTGCAGCACCTGGAACCGCAGGTTGCGGTAATTGGCCATTACCTTAACTCGAACATGTAGTAAAGTTTGTGAAAGGTCTATATACGTTTCCGAGTTACCGATAATTTAATTGATGCATTATCAACTATATTTGATATTGGATTATACTCAACCCATTCACCACCAATAATTGAAGATTATGTCATGGTTACTTGAATAAAATCTAGTTCGGAATTGATACATTCAACTGAGTGCGGGTGTAAAATACACATTATAAAAATATACCGTCCTTTCTCTATCGTGCCTGCTGTTGAAATGCCGCTTTTCGATCGAGTTCGTTTCCTTTTATTTCCGGAACCTGTCATTCTTTTAATATGATCCGTAGCTGAAGACGTTAGTCTCATGGCTTCATCAGCTGCAGAAGCTAAAGTTTCCTTTCCGGCGTTAATAGAATGGGATTTAAGCGCTGTTTTAATTGGGACTCCGCTATCAACATCGGTAGCTACTTTCGCTCCGGTACTTATATTACCAAGACCATGCCCTCTTTGCACAGCTAAACCTCTATGTACATGTATTCCTCCGAAAAAAACCTGATTTAAATAGAAACTTTCAAAGTCGGTTTTGGAGGGAGAAAATCCAGACCTCATGATGTTAACTGTTCGCTCTCTTAAGCTAGAATGAGGGTTTATAGTGAAGTCCACATTTCGCGGGGTCTAAAAAGTAATACAACGTGAGCTTTCCCACAATGGAACTGTATTAAATCATCTGTAATATTAATCTCTATAGTCTGAATTTTATTACACACGACTGGTAGGTAATGAGGTTGTGAAAATATTTTACTATCCGTTTTCCTATTAGACTCAGCTTTCCCTTCGACGTTTATGATTCTTAATAGAGGTGCTAAACTATCTCCGACAACGCTATTTTCAACCGAATCAGAATACACGAATAATGAATGTAACCCAGCGTCCATATTAACTGGTTAGGGGGCTATCATTGAATTTAAAATGGTGAAATCATTATCTCTTCTATCCTTAAAATCTAGTAAAATCGATAGATCGGGGCCAATTATAGCTCTGATTTTCGGTTGCAATTTAACTTTAATTCGATTAGAATTATTTAAATAAGCGAATGTAACTTTATCGTCCTGGTTGTGCACGTCCATAACATGTAATAGTTCTTCAGGAGTTTTATAAAAACCCGCGGGAACTTCAATTATTTTATCATATTCGAGAGGGTCTTTAACTAGAGGGTTATCGGCCACTTTATCATATTCGAGAGGGTCTTAAATAACCAATAGATTAGGTTTTCGAACGTTATGCCATGTGCGAGGGTAGCTTATTTCCGCTAACCCAACTTCGTACTGTTCCTAAAATCTTACAGTTCAGCTAAATACGTTCAAAATTTACCAACGCTATTATCTTTGTAATTTAATGACAAGGAATCTGAAGGTAGCGTTACGTAAAAACTCATTTTAAATCCACTTCTTGTATCCAAGAATTAAATGTAGGGTCGTAATCTTGCCACTTTACATACAGTTCTACGATACCATCCGATTTGTTCATCTTTTTTATTACTTTTTCAATTATGAAGTAACAGTCTTTTAAATCTCGACCAACAATCTGAACCTCCTCGCGATAGAATACTCCTAAAATGGGGTTAATTTAAATCCACCAACTTATATACAGGCGGGTCACGTGGTCTCAGATATTTTGAATAATTCGGTAGTAAAATTTGGGTGATATTTCTTATCAAAAATTGATAAATTTCTACTTACTCTACAAATATCTCTAATTTCAAATGCGTATGCATACGCATTTGAGGTTAAAAATTAACTGATCCGAAAAGGTTTCTTCAAATTTCGGCAAAGTTCTCTGGTGTAACTTCCGCAGGTTTACATTTAAGAGATCGGTGATAACTATTGTTATAGGCATTTATTATATCATCTACAACGTCGATATATTTAAGGGTGTTATTCTGTGTAAAATATCGATATAGACAAGATTTGAACGTTTTTATAAAGCGTTCTTTTACCGACGCCTTAACTTCGGAATGGGTGGCGAAAAGTTTATTTTTCTTTCTAATTCACTTTGAACTTCTTTACATACATATTCATTGCCATGATCAGATTGCATACGTTTAGGTTAATGACCTTTTTCAAAAACTTTAAGTAACGCTCAAATCGTTCCAAGCTTTTTTATTTTTAACCGCTACCGCCATAGCGTGTTTGCTAAATATGTCGATCATACATAATACGTGGCGGAATCCTGAATTATATTTAGACAGCTTCTGAAAACCTGCCAAGTCCGCTTGCCACTGTTCATCAATTCCATAAACAATAGTTTGAGTTGTCTTCTAGCAGGTTTATGCAGCCTGCTTTTTCCAATGAATTATAAAGCTCTCAAACTCTAGCGAATGACCCTGGGTCTGCAGGATTAGTATAGATTTTCTCAAGTTCTTTCTCCTTATCGAATAATATTTTGATGTAATGGTATGTAACACCAAAAAAGGAAATTAATTAATTCTAATATTATAATAACTATGCTAATTAATACAGCTGTGATAAGTTTCGGTGATTTTGAAAATGATTTAGTTAAATAAGCTAAAAGCCCTAAAGACACGGTTTCTGCACAACCTTCCATTGTAGGCTTATACTATGAAATTTTAACAAAATTATCAGGTTAATATATTTTATTTAGTACTTATCCAAGGTTTTAGAGGACTAGGTGAAAATAACGTTGAACTACTTGGTGGTGTATAAAATACAGCGAATGTTTTTAACAGTGCCAATCTTACAGGATTTTTAATTAAACGTTTTGAAATATTTGACTTATGAATACCCTCGTAAAACTCTGTAACTCCTATATAGGATCAATCGTCGTTCGAGGCGTTTTTCTCACAGCATCATACAAGAGATCGATTATATTAGATCCCCCAATCACTTGTCCTCGAATAGAAAGCTCTCCTGAATTAGCCCATCTAATGTATCTCGGATCTTCCGTAGTCGCTCGTTATAGCGCAATTGCATCGCTAACATAAGATATTTGAACGACCCAGGTTTTAGGCCGTCCAGAGTTTTCAATATCGGGGGTGAATAATTCTTTACGTATGAATGTTCGACGTCGTTGGAGAGTTTGATTGGATATTGCTTATTTATCTGATTCATTTAAATCTGGATTATCTAGAATGGATTTCATTTCCGAGTGTCTTCTCTTTTTGAGGTATAGGTGTTTCTTCAGTTTTGGAAGGCGAAGTGTTTTTTAATCTCTCCAATACATCTTCAGGTACTAGAAGTATTTTTCGAGCCATTATCGGTTTATAGCTCGGCTTATTGCACTTCCCGCGACTGAGTTAACGAAAGATAACAGTGGTGCCAATAAAAATGGTAGAAAACCACCCTTTTAAACCAGAATTTTTCTTCGTTTGATATAACGTTCTCCTTTGACACGTTTCGTATAACTGCGCTGTTTCTTAAGCCGCTTACGATGTCGTTCTGACAGTTAAATTGTCCCGTGTAATACATTTATACAACATTCGACGAGGGTCAATTTTATTTGGATTGCAGGATGTTAGGAAACGTAGATAGTCTGTTTTCCCTTACCCGGTTGGAGACGCACGTAATGATCAGTCTTGGAATATCTTCTAGTTATGATAATAATAATCTGAAATTGTGAGTTTTAGAATTCTAGTCGAGACATCTGATTAGACAAATATTTAACACTTTACCATTGTCCGTAACTTTCTCCATCATCTCCAAAAGTTTCCAAAGGTACGGCGAAAGAAGAGTTTTTATTTCTTCAGCCTGGGTCACAACTCAGAGATCTTTGTTTTCTTTGTGCTCTTCAATTTGTTTTCTGGTATTTTTGCCAACATTTTCTGTAACTTCAATGTTGTGTCCGCGGCTTGCGTTGGAATATGTAGACGCTTTTAGGATTCCAATCTTAAGGGCATGTTCAAGGCCTAAAGAGCATGACCTAGCGTCCATGCAATCGTTAAAACCACTACTTCTTAGATTGCTGAAGCTTTATCTAATATCACAGACTTTTTTATTCACAACTTGACTATTAATTAGACTCGAATTATCACAGAAGGCACTGCATCAGGGTGTTAACGTTTTCTTACGCAAGATTTGCTAAAATCTTCATCTTTGAAATGGAGGCTACACACCTTGTTATCTCCGTTGGGAGCAATTTCATCACAGTAACTCTTTTGAAATATTGCACTTATCCATTTTATTTTAAATATTTCGTCTCTCGGTAAAACGTAAAAGCTAATAGGGTTGGCTTCATTTTCTTATGACTTCCTTTTCCTTGTCTTCTTGCTGTTAGTACAACATGGTACCATGCATACCAACATTTTGATTTACATTAATTTTCTTAAAATTAACACTTATTATAAAATAGTACCAAAAAAAACAATTTGGTAATTGGTAACATACCTGGTAACTTTCATAAAAGAACCCTTGGCTCTTTCTGTTAAGCCTTAAAAGTGATCATACTCCAAAAATTATCATATCAATTCTGAAAAAAATAAAATACGGTTCTATTTTGCTTATTTCTATAAAATCTATTAACATATTTAAATTAATAATTATAGTTTACCTATTAATTAGCAAGCCGATATTTGCGGCCGCTCTACCAAGGTTCTACTCTCCACCGCACTCTCCCCTCTAGGCTCTACAAGCTGGTAACTTCCAGCCGAAACGCGCGAGAAAATGGTGATTTCAAATTTCTCTAGTCAAGCTCGCAGCGTTCGCGGTGAGATAATTAGGCTTTCAAATAAACTCTGTTGCGCAGTATCTTCCCAAGTCCTCATAGACTAGGCGAGATAACTCAAGAGATCGTCGGAACCCACCAGAAATGCTGCCTAAACGTCCTTGTCGTCGCTTTGAATTTTGAGAAAAATATCAACGCTTTCAAGAACTCTTTAAATTTAATAAAAAGAAGCTCGCTCAAGAAATTCTGAACCCTGATTATGATGTCCCTGTTCATCCCTCACTGGAGGACATTAATCGTGTCAACGGCAGTCTCTTTTCTAGTGACTCAAAGAGGGACGAGGAGCGAATCATTCGTAGACCGAGGAGAGGGGATACGTATTACCCCCTTACAGCTGAGAAGACTACTTGCTTTCTGTCTTTGGAAATCGTCAACTCCAGGCCCAGATGGTGTTACGCTATCTGATCTTAAATAGATGGACATGGAACTCTTAACGCTACTGATGAATGTGCTCCTGTACAGTAAAAACCTTCCGGACGACCTAAAACGTTCCAGAACTGTCTTACTGCCCAAGAAAGGCGACTTATCCTCAGCCAAAAACTGGCGGCCGATAACGATTGGTACGTTACAGGTCAGGATGTTTCATGGGATTCTGGCTCGTCGCTTCCTTAAAGCTGTGGATTTGCACACGTCCCAGCAAGCTTTTCAGTTCTTCGATGGCCTGAGCGGAAATACCATTATCCTGGACTACGTCATCAACGACGCCAAGCGTAGGCGGAATGACCTTGTGATTGCTTCCATTGATAACAGCAAGGCGTTTGATAGCGTCAGTCATGACTCGATCGCCCGTGCAGTAAGAGCGGCCTGGCTGGAAGAAGTCGTACAATACATCACTAATTCCTATAAGGGATGCAGTACGTCAATTACATGTGGTCAAACTCACACGGAGCAAATTAACGTCAACAATGGTGTTAAACAAGGGGACCCGTTGAGTCCATTCTTGTTTAATTGTGTCATCGACGAATTGGTGAGATCGATGCCATCGTATATCGGTTACAAGATCCATCACCTCCGCGTCAACATCTTATGTTTCGCGGACGATATAATCCTAGTGTCGGTAACGCGCTTCGGCATGAATACGTTGCTGCAACTGCTCGAGGTGCTCCTCGGGAAAAGAGGCCTGTCGGCCAATCCGGTGAAGTGCCGTGTCCTATGCATAAAAAACCTGGGCAAAGAGAAAAAATACATTAATGACACTAGTGTTCAATTCAAGCTTAATAGCGAAGTCATCCATCACACATCCTATGACTCTTTACTGACATACCTGGGTGTAAACTACTCACCTCGAGGTAAATGTCGTCCAACCTCAAGCAAATATTTAACTCGATTGATACACTTGTTAAATCGCCGCTCAAACCGGCGCAAAAATTACACATGCTTAAGGTGTATGTCATACCGAAATATTTACATTTATAAGATAAGAGTAGTCCGGGCGTATTCGTTCATTAGTATCTCCTTTCGTTCTTTTTTATTAATTGTTGACGTTTCGGAACAGCAGAACACATAATTTATGTTGGTGGCGATGGTATCTCGTACAATGTCTTGAAAGTAGCCGCTGGATAGTTGGGCATAACGAATTTGCCAATATAGATTGTTGCTGCCCTTATCTTCAAGTCAACATGTAAACAACTCGAAGTTTAAACAAAACACGACTTTAACGTACAAAATGAGTTGAATAAAAATTATTTGGCTCCGATCATAAAATGGAGTCCTTTTCAAATCAAAATCCGAACCGTTAAGCTTGTTTTCCACTCGCGCGCGCAACGACGCGTTTCTCAGCTTTGAAACGTTCAAACGTTTTTACGCGCGTAAAGAAAATAACATTATGACGCGCGCTAGTGGAAAACAAGCTTTACAGTTTATTTTTAGCTCGCGTCCGAGCGCGCGTTATTTATCTCGCGTATTATTGTCCAACCCTTCAATTTTGAGAATAAATATAAACGTAAAAATTGGTATAATACATGTAGGCATATTTTAACACAATAAATAATTTATAATATAAAATGTATAAGAAATATAAATGGCAATCCAACAAGTGGTCTTAGGTACGTCGGCATATCAATAAGGAGTGAAAGGGGCGCTGTGATCTACTTGCTATCCCACAAAACACAAACAACCGAATCACCAATCACCAAAATATTCGACCAGCAATTATTTTGGGGAAAGGGGATAGTATATTTATTATTATTTGGATATTTCGCATTACAATTCCCCCCTACTTTAGTCGAACGTCCCCTTGAGACCACTTCATTAACAGTAATGGATAAACAATAAAAAATAAAGTAAAAATATTAGCACAAATGAAATAACTACAAATCTTTTGGTGCACCATTTTAACAGGCCTTTAGAAACTACAACAAACCAAAAAAAACATACCATGAGGCACACTATCGTCTGAGTCTTCCAGTTTGCGGGTCTCGTTGACGAAGGTTGTGAACACCAAAGCTTGCCGGGGAGCTAGTAACTACAGGGGCATCGACATTTCCATACATATCTGAATCCCTTAAAATACAATCCGTTCGCTGGACATATGGTTTTAACTGGCGGATATTATGGGTCCCTTACAAAAGTTTTCCCTTACCGTCCGCTAACCAATATGTCCATTTAGACAACTTCGCGGCCACCCTGTACGGTCCATCAAATTCCGCGCAAGTTTCACGGCATAATTATCCGCGTTGCTCGATTGATTAATATTAAATCGCCAGCATTTAATTCGACATCCCGATGACGCTTATCGTAAGAAGCCTTCTGAATAGTTTACGCTTTCTCAATATTTTACGGGCGTTTTCTAGTGCTTTGGCTACATCTTTAACAACCCTAAGAGAATGAACTTTTTCTACGTCAGCGCTCAAAAAGTGGTCGGGATCGTGGTCGCTTTGTATACCGAGTGCAGTTCGGAGCTCACGACCGAACATCAAAGCGGCCGGATTGTATCCGGTGGTTTCAGAGGGGACGGTTCGCATAGCCATAGCGTATTGCTGTAATCCACTATCCCACTCTTTATGATTGTTTGTCACATAGGCCGAAATTTGTATACCTCTAGTCGCGTTGAACCTTGCGGTGAGGTTCGATTGGGGTGTATAAAATAAGTAAACCGCTGTTTAAAATGAAGCTTTTTGAAAACAGCTGCCATTAACTTAGACACGAAGGAACTTCCATTATCCGAGACAACGACTGCGGGAAGGCCAAACCGAGAAAATACATCGTCGACTAAATGTCGAACGATCCCGGGGCTACTAATATATAACGAAAGCCAATGTTGGAACGCGGGTAAGGACCTTTAAGGTCCATAGAAATTACTTCCCATGGCTGCGGAATAGCGCTGGGTTTCATTAGACCCGGGGGCGCCTGATGAGAAACCTTATGCGTTTGACAAACATCGTACGAACGACAGTACTTGAGAACATCCCGAGGCATACCATCCCAACTATACTGACTTTGGATGCGTTTTAATGTTTTTTTTGACGCCGAAATGTCCCGCGGATGGGATATCGTCTTTAAGATGCAAAATCCTAGCGCGTAAGGATGTAGGCACTAAAACTCGAAATGTTTCCCATTCGACTCGGTCGGCTTTACCGATGTCTTGGTATAAAATTCTATCGCGGATATCGCAACGGGGCGCAACGTTTTCAACCCAATTTCTGATGGAAACGTTAGCTGGGATTTCATTATCCTCCATATATCTTATTAACGCTCCTAATTTTAATCAGCTTGCTGCGCGGTGATTAATTCTTTTTTATCGAACCGAACTATAGGGGTAGACTTCGGTACACCGACGATGTCATTTACTTCTCCTTCGGGGATCCGCGATAACAAATCGGCTACCACGTTATCAGTGCCTGGAACAAGGTGGATCGTGAAGTAAAAAACCATCAACCTAGCGTTCCAACGAGCGAATTTGCCCGTTGGGTCAGGAGCACGAGGAAACCATTTTAGTGCCGAATGATCCGTGTAGACTTCGAAGTGAGTGCCTTCGACGTACGGGCGGAATTTCTCTATGGCCCAAACAACTCCAAGACACTCACGCTCCGTCGTAGAATATTTTTGCTCAGTGACGCTTAGTGACCTACTCGCGAACTGAATAACGCCGCGCTGACCATCGATGTGCTGAGCCAAGACGCCTCCGAGGCCTGTCAGTGAGGCATCGGTAAAAATTTTAAATGGGTGATTATAATCAGGACAAGCGCTCTTTCAAAACGTTAAAAGCGCTTTCTCGCTGAGCAGACCATTTCCATAGAGTGTCATTATGCAACAGCGCGTTCAGAGGGCTAGCAATTTTGGCGAAATCCTTAACGAAACGTCGGTAGTAGGATGCCATTCCTAAGAAACGCCGAAGCTGTTTAACATTTTTCTGAGTTGGAAAATTTCGCATCGTTTCAGTCTTTGCTGGGTCGACCATTATTCCGGAGTTGTTCACTATATGTCCTAAAATAGCGCATTCTTTTTGGCAGAATTGCGTCTTTTTGCAGATGCTACAATAATATCGTCCAGGTACGCGCTTACGCCACGTCCCGACATATCCAAAAATAACGAATTTACTAGGCGTTGGAAGGAAGCGGGTGCGTTACAAAGGCCGAACATGAGTACTTTAGGCCGATACAATCCTCTATGTCCCTATGCCCCCAAAAATTGGCATTTGCCAGTAACCACTACGCATGTCAAGGGTCGTAACAAAGTTGGGTTTGTGTAGCGAATCGAGAATATCGTCTATCCGTGGTAACGGATAGACCTCGCGTCTTGTAATTAAGTTAATTTTTCTGTAATCTATACAGAGTCGCTGGGTGCCATCTTTCTTACCCACCAACAAAGTGGGACTGGCCAAAGGACCAGAAGAGGGCTCAATAATGTCGAGAGTAATCATCTCGTCGATGATTCTATCAATTTCTGCACGCTTTGCGGGAGATAACCTATACGGGGGGCTCGAAATTGGCCTATCATTTGTCTAATCAATATAATGTTGAACGCGGTCTGTGCGTCCGTGTATTGTAGAAAATATAGGTTTAAATCTGTTAACTAGGGATTATAATATTTCTCGTTGTTCTATATTTACCGGGGCGGCTTCTAACGCTTTAAAAAGTTCGTCTTCATCAATTAAACCTTCGGTAACTGCTAAGTTGAAAATTGAATTGTTAGTAAAATTTTCCTTGGGAGCAATATTTATGGATGGTGGTTTATCATCAACAAACTGCTGAACGCTTAAGTTAAAACAACTACCTGACCTAAAGGAGTTACTACAATTAATTCCACCCTTAAATTTCAATAAATGATTAATCTGATCCTTCCAATAAAAACTACTCAACTCGTGGTCTACGACCATGCCTGTATGCCTTAATATATCTTTCCCTAAAATACAAGTGTAGGGAATATTTGCGCAGTAGACTGCCTCAAATTTTACCAGCTTTCTAGGTAAACCAAAATTGACGGTTACTGCCCCATCAGTGGGTAAAAGGGTTCCATCGGGTTGACGAAGGCCTAAAACAGATTGGGAAGTTTGACAACCTAAATTTTCTAATAAGGGTTTGAGACTATTATGAATTATCGTATGTGTTGAACCAGGGTCCAAATAAATGTCTAATAAATCTTGGCCCATATGAAAAATATCTGGGTACCCTGGTGGAGAAACTGCCGCGCTAGCTAATTGGGTTGTGCTCATTGTTGAGATGGCGGCCTGCTGCCTGTCAATGCGGCAGAGGCCGTTTCTCCGTTTCTCTGAACCGGATTCGGAGGGTTCCTAAGGTTAGGACAACGATTCTAGCGTGGCCGACTTCTTGACATCCGTAACAAGTCAAGTTCGGGTTGAAATATGGTCCTGTTCTACCATTAATGGATTGAGTGTTTGGAGCCTGACTACCAATGTTGCTAAGGTGGTTGCCCGCTATAACCACGCTAGTGAGTATTATTATGAGCGCTTTGATTATGGTTTTGGTGCTCAGTTTGGTTAATGTGATTAAATCTGTGATTACCCCGATTATTACGGTGAGATTTCTGGTTGCGAAAACCATTAGCATTACTATTACCCCAAGATGGGTGGTTGCTTGATAAATCATGGTTTCTCGAGGAGCCAGATTCAGCCTGACTACTATTTTCACCCTTACGGCGGCCATGCTTTTTCTCAATTCTTTCCACCTGGGTAGCACTATCCCCATAATGTATCGTATCCTCGCGGGTTTATTAAATGAATTCTAATGTCATCTCTCATGTTTCTTTCTACATATCTAATCTTTTCACGTTCGGGCAAGGAAATATTCAACTGACTAAAATTTTTTTGCATTTGTTCAGTGTATTCGTAAACCGTTTCCTGAGCGTACTGGAAGCGATCGAAAATTTTATCCTTTACGTGATCGTCGTGCGCTGTACGCTCAAATTGGGCGCACAAACCCGATTCGAAATCACTCCACGAACTAAAAGGCTGGTTATCACAAAACCAAACGAGCGCGTCCCCATCTAACATAGCAGGAATGCATTGTTTCAGGAAATCTTCCTCACTTAAGCGGCTAGTTATACGCATTTGTTTGGCGCGTCTGAGAAAATCTTTCGGACCTGTACCCGTAGGTTTACCGGAATAGGTAGGAGTTTTAAATGGGTTTGAGAAAATAAATGGCGCCAGACTCATTGGCGTGGCTGTCATTTGACTTTGAACATTAAAAGCAGAGGGTTGCACTGAGGAGGTTACCATCGGGTTCCCTGAACTAGTTGTTACCAATTGTGACGATAAAGAGGGCATACTGAGGCTGAGATTAGCCAAGGATGGGACAATTTGATTCACACCAATCGGTGGAATTGCTTGACTCTTGATTTGCAACCGTTGATGCCCATGGTGATGGATTTTGGTTCGTGGGAGATTGAAAAGCACTTGTTGGTGCCCAGGGCAAAGTTAGATTACTAACTGAAGATAGTGCCAGTTGCGCTTGCGACGCCGAAGTTACCGTAGGCATTGTTGCCGGTAAAGTAATAATACCCGTGGCAGGTGCGTAAAAATCTGGAGGCGCTAAGGGCGGCCTTGCATTTTGGAGTTGGGTTAATGCGTTTTGAAGCTGATGCTGCTGTGTCGCACAAGCTTGCAATTGCGCTAAAATATTGGTCAATACGTCCGGTGCGACGTTAACTCCATTACAACTAGCATTACTCGGAGACAGGGGGTTAGTATAACCAATGCCCGAGGTAGCAACATTACTTGCGGCTGGAGATAGCGTTGGGATAGGTGCGATGACCTGATTGGCGGAACCACTTCTGGTATTCATCGTACAAGGTATTAAGCTAGCGGGGTTCGTGGATACGGGAGTATTCGACGCGTCTCTATTTGCGCTTCGATTTTAGTAGCGAGCTTCTCTTTGTCGTTTGCAATATTCAAGGTAAACGGGACTGTAATCACCACTCATAAAGCTATATAAATCTTACCAATAAAATATGGAAATGCAGATAATCGGTTAGGGACTCTAAGTCAAATCTAGCTAACTTTCTGGAATAGCCGACGAATTTAAAATAATAAAAATCAAACCACACACACCTATTACGTATAGGGAATAGCAACAAATATCATTGCGTTGTCAACCAGAGAGAAATTTGATGAAAACTACCAACTAACAATTGACTACCAAATTATAAGAGGAAACAAAATTACTCTTCCATTAAACATAAAAGATCCCGGCTGGGCCCCCAAATTGTAGCACGGGTGTTGGATGTGGGAGATCTCAATCTAGGGACAATCAACTTAAGCGAACCTCTAAGGTACCCGTCTACAATTAATAAAAAAAGAACCAAAGGAGATAATAAGGAACGAATACGCCCGGGACTACTCGCGTAACGTTATATGGTGGGGTTAGCGAGGGTCCTCAGTATTAAATTGGTGTCTAGGAGAAATTTGTAATTAAACGTATCAAGCCAGTTGTTAGATTGCCAAACACTAAATGATTTGATTTAACCTCAATATCCTAACCAAACATTTAAGCTAACTTAAAACTACCTAAATACTAGTTAAACTAAATGAAATATTAACAAACTAAGCAACTGGCCAGTGCTCGCGACATTAAAGAAATGTACAATATAGGTTGCAACCATTACTTAACAAAGTTCAATCCGAAATGTTTAGTAGAACGGCGGAAACTTTATCGCAGTGGCAGAGTCCGGTTGTAGCCGTGGAAGAATCTGAGTGACGTTGTTGACGTTTCGGAACAGCAGAACACAGGATTTATGTTGGTGGCGATGGTATCTCGTACAATGTGTTGAAAGTAGCCGCTGGATAGTTGGGCATAACGAATTTGCCAATATAGATTGTTGCTCCCCTTATCTTCAAGTCAACATGTAAACAGCTCGAAGTTTAAACAAAACACGACTTTAACGTACAAAATGAGTTGAATAAAAATTATCTGGCTCCGATCATAAAATGGAGTCCTTTTCAAATCAAATCCCGAACCGTTACAATTTATTTTTAGCTCGCATCCGAGCACGCGTTATTAAAATCTCGCGTTATTTATCTCACGTATTATTTTCCAACCCTTCAATTTTGAGAATAAATATAAACGTAAAAATATGTATAATACATGTAGGCATATTTTAACACAATAAATAATTTATAATATATAATGTATAAGATATATGAATGGCAATCCAACAAATGGTCTTAGGTACGTCGGCATATCAATAAGGGGTGAAAGGGGCGCTGTGATCTACTCGCTATCCCACAAAACCAAAGATCTCCCGGTAAAACGACGGGCCCTTCCCTTACCTGGGGTAAAACACCAACAACCGAATCACCTATCACCAAAATATTCGACCAGCAATTATTTTGCGGAAGGGGATAGTATATTTATTATTACACGGCATGAATACGTTGCTGCAGCTGCACGAGGTGTTCCTCGGGAAAAGAGGCCTGTCGGCCAATCTGGTGAAGTGCCGTGTCCTATGCATGAAAAAGCTGGGCAAAGAGAAAAAACACATTAATGACACTAGTGTTCAATTCAAGCTTAATAGCGAAGTCATCCATCACATATCCTATGACTCTTTACTGATATACCTGGGTGTAAACTACTCAACTCGAGGTAAATGGCGTCCCAACCTCAAGCAAATATTTAACTCGATTGATACACTTGTTAAATCGCCGCTCAAACCGGCGCAAAAATTACACATGCTTAAGGTGTATGTCATACCGAAATATTTACATTAATAAGATCAAAGCTGTCTTAAGGCGAATTTTTTTCCTCCCTAATTATAGCCCGGAAGGCTTCTTTTTCGCGGCTACTAAGGATGGGTTTCTTGGTTTTCTTTCGTTTCGGAATTGAGAGATTGATTAATTTGAGTACCAATCCCGATCCAACTGTACAGGAAGTAATGACTACCCAGTATTACTCCAAACTTAAAAACCAATAAAAAATTTATTGGGGTCTGTGGAACCGACTAAAGATGGTGTGAATACGTATTGGTCAAATAAACTTCACAGTACAGTTTATGGGGCTGGATTGGATCAGGCTAAAAACTGTAAGATATCGAACTCTTTCTTAATGAACTTCGATCGTAACTTAAAAACAGACCTATTTATGAAGAAAATCAAGGCTCGCCTCAACCTTCTTCCATGCAAGGGAGCGCCATGTGTGAGAGGTGACCGTCAATGTCGCTATTGCCCTAACAGAGTCGAATCTAAGTCACACATAAGTAACGACTGCCCGATAGTGAAGGCGACCATCGTTAACAGGAATGATAAATTCATAGAACTCATGAACAATTCACGCAGAAATAATTCAGCAACATTTTTAATTGAACCGCGTATTCATGATGCCGATGGTCGTCTCTATAAGCCTGACATTGTGTGTAGACGAAGACAATGTTGTAATATGCGATGTTGCCGTCCTTTGGGAGACACCGACGTCGCTAGTTGCTGCCTATGAGGCGAAAGTTAGGAAGTACTCCGGGGCAAAATTTCGGAGCTCTACCCGAAAAGGTGTATTAAAGTTTGTGCTTTCATGGTTTCTGCCCGAGGTATATGGTGCATAAAGAATGATGTCATCTACGATTACCTGAAATTAGGTAAGCGTTGGCAGCAATTGGCCACCTCGGTGGCTCTTGAGCAGACTTTAGGAGTATACCGCTCATTTATGAATAAATTTGCATAAAAGATTAAAATCAAATTAAATTAAAAATCTATATACACGTTTTATACAAAGTACACACACACGTGGGTTACTTGTATACACCTCCATGTTAATAAGAAGAGCCATAACTCTGCGGTGCTGTGGTACTTGGTGGTTAGGGTGTTAGGCGCTGGCCCTCACATTATGACACTCCTCGGGATTGAAAAATTAATTCAGTTAACTAGTTTGTTTCTTTTAACTTAATTTAATTCTAACAAAATTACACTCTAGTTTCACATTAATATTTTGTACGTTATCAAGTCGCATCGCCATAAGCGAACATTTTGTAATAAAGCATTGTTGTGCACCCCGCTCTAAACAAAAGTTGGAAATATATATTTTAACTTGCCAAACGAAAAAAAATAATCGGTGCCGCGCACGGGCCTTGATTACCGTAGGCAGCGCTATAACGTATTTACTATTAGTTAAGGATGATAAATTGTTGTTTTGTCATGCGGTGATTTAAAAATAAACAGAAAATGTGCATTTAAATTTAAAGTTCTTATTTCTTTTCCAGGGTAATAAAGGTTTTCCATTAGAATTAGCAATCACATAGGAAATCGCCTAAAATAACTAAATTCCTACTTAGAGAATTTAATAAATTAAATCCTCTCTGGAGGAGGGGATATGCAGGTCTTCCTATGTTGAATCAACTGTCCTAAAAGGAATGACTTCCCAAATTGGGTTGACCCGTCTACGAGTACGTTCATAGGATGTTGTAAGCTTAAATCCATAATGGTTAATGAGAATCGGAACATTGGCGTAATCAATTTCATTAGTTTTAACTAACGATATTCACAATTGTTTAATCGTAGGTATGGGTGGCCATAATTAATGCGTGGGGTATGATGGCTGGTATGGATGGTGCGACGTCATGGGCTACTGGTGCGTGGTTGCGTCATGCGCCTCCTCATTGAATAGCTTGAAAAGACCCATCACATCCCCTTCAGTCACACCGACAACACGTTCTTCAATCTTAATAATAATATTTGAAATGAACCTACCTTCATATAATTATGTGATAAGAGCCCCAAACGTTCAAAAATTAGAGCTAAAATTCTGATAGGTTGCCAGATCAACGTATTTTTTTACATGGTTCACTTCCATGGTACGTCGAACGGTCGAAACCAATTCTTATATTTTAAAAGAATTACCTCCAACATTCTAAAGGTCATTCGGTTTTCAATTACTGAAACCGAAGAATTTGCTTAGTGACGCTCATGTCTACTTCCATGATGGTGCTACCTAAAGTTCACCCCGATCTCGGTGACAGAAAAATTAATACATCCCCCAAAAACTATATGCACTCGAGTGGGGAATTAATCCAATGAATATTTTTAAGGAGTTTATAAAATAAATTTCTTTAAGTCATTTCATCTCCTGGGAATAATCTCTAGAAACGACATTTGAAAAACTCTCCTGGTTATAAATATCAAGTCTTTAATTGGGGCCACTTCAACGCGTTGATATAATATCTAGAAATAACATTTTAACTTTGTTATCTTATTTATTAAAATGGGTTTTAAAATTAATTATCTTCTACGTTTTCGCATTTTAAGTGCATCATATTACGTATGTGATAATTCGCCCAGTCCTCATAATGACACGTTTTTCATACTAAAACCTACCCTTTTTTTTAGTCTTCAAATTGGCTTATGGTATTGATAGATGACGTTTCTCACCGTGCGCCCAACTTATTTAAACTCTCACATCGTATACACACTTAATAGCGTATTATCCACCCAGCTCATATCTTATCTTTTACATACAACAAAATTCCAAAACATTCACATCCTATTCCATCTACTATTACTAAAAATTTAACGAAGTTTTAACATACAATACCCACCACTACTCCTTCTACGTTTACTAAAAACTTAACGAAGTTTTAACATACAATACCCACCACTACTCCTTCTACGTTTACTAAAAACTTAACGAAGTTTTAACATACAACACCCACCACTACTTTAATAAACAAGCCGCACCCGAATATATGTTTTTACACGAAATTTTACATATGCCTGAAAAAAAAACACGGAAACACGCGTTCGTGTGCGGAAAATTCTTTCCACCACCACCGTGATGTCGGAAGCACACTCTTGTACTACTTATTTCGTATATCGAATGTGAGGGATAATTCATGTCTACGATTTTTACCGGCTTTGTTGGGCTGTCGTGGTGAGCCCACGCAGTTTTTGTTTTCCGTATATGTTAGATTGTTTAAGACCTGTAATAAAATGGGTTGGTTTTTAATAAACCATCAGAGTGCCATTTATAGTGAAATTCTTCACCAATTATTGCTTGGCGGTCGCTATTCAGCAGACATCTTTTGGTTTTTGTCTTTAAAATAGTTTATCGCACGTATATATTTTACGTTTCGTGAGCGTTCTAATAATTTTTAGTTTTGTATTTCTCATTTTTATTGCTTTGTTATATTGATATTTGAAATTTGTTTAAGGCAATTACATTTGTAATATTTATTTCAATTATAATAAAAATATTCTACCGGTTGGGCTTGGACAGGGATTACGTTTTAAGGAAGACGCTCTGAATATGGCGAAATATCGTTGAGTGCCGTGGCCAGTAGTTAATACGCCCAAGGGCAAACTCTTCCGAGGAGAGGAATATTTTGGCAAGCTTGCCAACTTGTTTCTAGTTACATGGTTAACTAAATCCCAGAGTTGGTCTAAATCTAGTAAACACCTTGGTTATTCTCCTTGTCAGTCATAAACCACTCATTTCAGGCACTGTTCCAATGTATTCTTAAGTGTCGATTTCAAGAATTGCTGGGTTAAAATATTAACAATAAAACTTAATTACTAGTACTAATTTTGAAAAAAAAAATAATGTTGAATATTTTAACCTATCAAAAATTAAAAACTGATTTTTATTTATTAACAGCTGCTGTTGGTAATATTTGTATATTTATTTTACTGAAAGGTATATCGCAAAATGGATGACTCAGTTATCGAACCTGCTAGCGCTTACATGAAAAAGGTAGAAAGTAATACTTTTGAGGGTCAAATTTTAGAAATCCCACCCCGACTTCCTGAAATACAAGGTGGTCATGTTTTCGTTTATCGCGTTCCGGATATGAATTAAAAAGTAGCGATTGTGACCGAATACGATGGAGGATAAGCAAAAATACCAGTACAACTGATATCGCGAGATGGAAGAAAAAACACTTCAATGTTCCGGAAGATTACCCTTTTGTTAAGAAATCCACATGATCGATCTAAATTAGTTAGTGTTGTCCAATATTTGGATGAACAAACACTGTGGGAGAAACGACCTAGTCACGACCACCCTTGGGTTAGAACTCTCCCTTCTCTCACAAGCATTCTGAAAAATAAACTGAGAAAAACACCGAACCTCAACCAGCCTATGGGGAAACAATAGTGGAAAATTTCAAAGAATTTGATGGTTCAAATAAAAATATCCCCCCTCCCTATTCCGAAGTTGAGGATGTATGCGCACGAAATACCAAGCAAGCTCAAAATTTTAAATACTCGAATGATCAAAAGAAAAGGATAAGTAAAGATGGGTTATATAACTTAATGACTTTGGCTAAAGGTCCATTAAATGGAACTATTCTTAATATCCAATATTGGGAAGAATTCTTTGTCGTCACCCGGAAGCGTGTGCTTTGGCAAGACGACTTTAAGAGGAATTAAGTAAAAACCCCGATCTTAAACAACTGAACAGTTACAACACGACTTTAGAACTGGGAAATTTCTACATTTCTACAGTTGGTTTGAAGGATATTTTTTTTTCCTATTTTGTTCATTCTACATAGCCGAAAGTTCATGAGGACGCGCAAATTATTCTGGAAATAATTCGTAGTTCCGCTAATGAAATTAGATGAAATTCGAGAAAATGTTCCAATCGTGATCGACCGAGAGCGAGCGAGGGATAGTGAAAACTTTAATTGAATTTTGCGATTTGGGAATAACAACCTTATTTTTGGCCACAATCACATTTTAAGTGACGTAAAGGTGTGGTTAAGAAAGCACAACCCGAAGATATCAGTGTTGACACTAACCACATCACGGACCTATTAAAGAGTGAGTCGGATCAAGAATTTGACGAACAGTCCTGGTCAGAGCCCTTTCGATCTTATGCCGATAAACATCTGGAAAAAGACTTAAAGGGCCAGGGCCGCTTTATCCATAAGGCAGACTAGGCAAAGTGCCTAAGACCCACGAAAATTTTAGGAGACATTAGGGCCAACGAAGGCCTACGGAAAGCTTAAAACAGCCCTGGAAAGGGCTATAATAGCAAAGTTCTAAAGGTTTGCCATTTTCCAAATGTTTCTTTTCCATGAATTTAACAGAGCATACCGAAATAACGGAAATTATTACGTTTAACCGACACATACAAATGCTCTCGAGCTACAATTACCCGATATCAAACTGTGCACAGATTCTGTTCTAAAGGGAGGGTTCCATTATTTGATACGGGAAGAAGAGAGTAATAAGCCAAATGGAAGATTATCCGATCGCGCTGTGTTTCAATAACGGAGATGTATTTTATTAGAAATACTTTAAAGAAATCGGAAACCTACTCAGTTACAATGAATAAATCTACCACGTGGTGTGGATGTAAAGCGAAAAACTGCTACCACATCCAAGCGGTAGAAATACTCTTAGACAACAGGCCGCCGAAACCAAAGACGCCAGAGTATCATCTTTCAGAACTGAGAACAAAAAAACATCACACTGCACGGAAAAGACCCAAACGTGGCGACTTTGACTACACATATACTGATGCACCCGACTCAATATGCGCTCTTCAATCAACACCAAAGATAGCGAAATGTGTAACGTTCGAAAATGTCGATTTGTCAGTTATTGACCCGAATCTATCGAGACATTCGGTAATTCGTCGAAAGAATTTAAGTAAATTAAAAGAAAAAGATACCAAACCAAACTCCGCAGTAACACTCGAGACTTTTGAAAAGGAAGAAGTCGCAATTGTAGATACCATAGCGCCCGAGAACCTGCAAGAAGACCCGCTATCCAAAATACCGGAAATTAGAAACGAAAATTTAAAATGCCCACGTTTTGGTGGTAGGCTAAGCACAAAATATAAATCTCTAACTAAAGACAAAAGTATCTTAACTAGTAATGTGGGTCCCTTATGATGGAATAAAGCTCCAACACTAGGAAAACCTGGACAGGGAACTTCATTATTGAAATTTGATTTCGGAAAAGAAAATGGCGAAACACGTCCTTTTCTTAGACAGCAATATCTTTACGAAGTTGTACTTAAGCTTAGAGGCTGAAGTTGTAGACAAATCTATTTATAGTGTAGGAAGATCTCATTATACTAACGAAGCTTTAAATAAAGATATCGTTGCGATTTTGATACCAGAATACCCAACACGAGGAATTCACTGGTTACTTGGTCTAATACATTTTCAGTCCAAAACCGTGTACGTATTAGATGGATTCCACAAAAGGTTTATCTAAAAATACACTTTAAATTACTTATAACTTTCGTAATGATATCCTATTAAGTCGCTTATATCAAATATGACCTAAGAGAATGGCGCTGTGTTTCTAGTAACGACTGTCCAATGCAACCGAACCACTATGACTATGGCATTTATGCATCTTACTACATGAATTCTATATTAAATGAAAAAAAAAACGAAATAATGTCAAGTGAAAGTGGAAGGAAATGGGTACTGTTTGCAAGCCTTAAACAAAACGGACAACCAAATGCTACAAAATACGTTTAATCTAATGTGCTCGGTTATCATCGACAAATACAAAAATGTAAATAGGAATGAAATTTCCAATACAGAAGAGGCCACCGAAGAAGTCTGTAGCAAATGGTTTGAAAATTTTGAATTAAATTTCACAACATGCTCACTAAAAGATGATTGCAAAGGAAAGAGAAAGGATAAGGAAATACTTTATATAGCAAAACATCATTGGTATCACGTGACGTGCATTGAGTCAAAAAAAATACTTTATTTGCGAAAACTAATCAAGGGTCAAAATATGTCAATTCGTTATAGAAGAAATATCTAGATTTCGGCATTCTTCGATTCAACTTGACATATCTTCACGCTACTTTTCGATTGTCGTCGATTGTAGCTAAGTTTCGGGGCTATAAAGTGATTCGTCTGCGTCATCAGTCTTACAGTTTCAAGATGAAGCTTAGAACATATTAGGAGGTAGCCTCGCGGCTATAAAGTGATTCACTTCCATCATATAGATCTCGTTTCAAGTGGAAGCGGATTATTCGATTATTAACTAGTTTTCAGCTGTCTTCAATTCTAGTTGACATTTTCTCACGCTGATTTTCGGTTGTCGTTGATTGTAGCTAAGCCTCGCGGCTATAATTTGGTTCGTCTGCGTCATCAGTCTTACTTATAACATATTAGGAGATAGCCTCGCGGCTATAAAGATGTTTGGTAAGGTGGTCAGGCTGGAGGAAGAGAAAGTTAGAAAGCTCGAGGACGCAAGAACTAAACTTAGAGTTCCTAGCAACTTCTGGAGGTGTCGCTAGTTCGGGTGATACGTAATCTCCTAGTCCGGCGTATTAAGAAGAGTTCATAGTATCTCGTGTTGTTATTCTTGTGAGGACCCAATTAACATGGTGATGTATCCGTAACGATTGAGCATATTGCATCTAGTCATGGCGTATACACTTAATGCGGAAAACCATTTATAGTAGTGTAGTAGTTGGCATCTTCTTCCATTTAAAATATAGGGTTGTAATTGTTCAGATTTTGATGGGGTTAATTTTATTATTTTTTTGTCGGGGTTAATTGATTTGCTTTATTGGGTTGGTTGATAATTAAAATAAAATGAATAAATAAAAATTAACCTAAAACGATTTGTATACGAGCGTACTTGGCCGATTGGTATAAGCTTTCCGATCTTGGCTAATGGTATGCCCGGTATGCTTTTTAATAGGGGCCTGGTTTCAGAGGGATTTTAAATTTTCAAGTTAAGGGAAATATTAACGTTTTAAGATCTGACAACCCGGTTTCTAGAAGAAAAGTGGGTAACGAGTCAAACGACCACTTTCATGTCGCCATGTTCCACCCGTCAGCGCAAAATGACTACTCTATGTTCTTTCTTCTCATTCCTATGATTTTAATTCGAGATATTTTCATTTGCTAATTTCTTTGTGAAAAGAGCGGATTTCTACCTCCAAGAGGTTTAAAGAAACCTTAATGCGCTCACAATCCCACCTAGTAAGGTAAAGATTGGAGGCCTACAAAGACATCGTCACGTATTTTAAACGATTGTATCATTAAAGAAATTCATGATGATAATTGTAAAAGATGATCAGGTTATAAGATAGCCCATCCTTACATCAAGCATAAACTAATTAACCACAGGGACGGCCCAGCTCCTTCACATTCTCCCTTAAAGAAATGAAAAAAAGTGTCGCATTTTTGCAGGGCTGCCTGGCAAATTGTTTTATAAAGGTGATTCAAACGTCATCAACCGGAAAACGAAATATTGATTTATTCATTTTCATGTGTATATAATAAGTGCATAACTGATTCCCGTTATTAAGATAAAAATTATAGTCATGGGGTCACATTCTTACCTTTTCCTAAAGCGAAAACAAATTTTGTTAAGTGTAAAAAATGGATTAAATGGTTAGGGAGAGAAGATTATCCTATAGAGCGTGTAAACCTAAATACATATTTATGTACCAAGCATTTTGTCGGGGGAAATGGGCCAACGGAAACTTTATCAGACCCCATTCATCACTCATCTATAAGTATCACGATTCTTATCAATTTTAATATCAATCTAAAAAATACTAATAATAATTATCTATACGGAAATCCATGAATAAATTAAAATCATTACCAAACGTTGCCAATGGTAAATATATAGATCTATTGCAAAAGCTTGGTACCCAAAAAACTGGAAACCAACAACTGCAAATAGGAAAAGACAATTTCATGGTCTTAAGCGAAAGCCTTTCGGTTCTAAATGAAATAAATAGTATACATGTACTTCATCAAACGATTTGCGGTGGTCCTTCAAATAGTCCACGTCAATATATCTGACATAAGTAACATCTCTAAAGGAGAAGCTTCTACATCGCTGCTAATGGTAATATTGTCTTAAACGAATATACTAAACCTATCAGCTGATTCAACTTATTATCCGTTGCCCAGAATGAACCACAGATTGGAGCAATTGCGGGAAATAAACCCACGTGCAGTAGTCCTTCAAACAGTGGAAACTTAAATTTAACCAACATAGGTAACATATCTAATGGAGAAGCTTTTACAACTCTGCATCTATCAGTTGTAACGCCATTTACTAGGCTTATTTTAATTTAGCAATGTTTAATTTTCAAACGGTTAAAATTATTTTAATTGCACACTTTACCTCCGGAGTACAAATATAGAAAGTGTAGTTTTTGTGAAAGAGTTCTTTTAAACCTGTCAAAGTAACCCTCTTTTTGGGGGATGAATGGGGTTCTGCGCTTTGGATCCACGCGCGGTGCCTCTATTGACCCTCAGTCGCCCTATTTGGGGGAGCAAGAGCAATTTACCTGCTGGTCATGGTTTTCTTCGGCGGGGATGACCATGACCAACTAGGAGAACGTCGTCCGCTCGCTAAACGCGACGGCGGGTCTAGCTTTTGTCCAAGGCTTTGATCTTTACAGCTCTCTTTTACTCTTTCTATGGAAAGATAGTTTTTCCTCTCTTCTGCCCCAGGTTCCCTTCATTTTATAAAAATAAATGACTTACCAATTACCCAGTAGCTACTTTTACCACGAAAGATTTATTTGCTTATTGTTGGTATATATATTTTTCTTTTCGCGAATGTATTTTCTTTTCTTGGAAACTGTTATGACTACTTTGACGAGGGTCCTCTGTACAATTGGGATTTCCCAATGTGCGCGTCGTTTTTCTCACGGAGTGTGGGAACCAAAGCTTAGTTAAAGGGTTGGGCTTGGCTATTGGCCTTCCCAATGAACCTACCAATCCTAAGTGTAAGGGGTCACGTCATGTCCATCGTGACCTATTTTAATCGGTGCCCCTGGAACCTGATTTGTAACCACTTTGGTACCCGCGCCAAAAACTGTTTCAACGAGAAATATACAAAAACGAACGTTTCGAGAAGACTAAAACAGAGATGAAAAATATCAATCTATCGTGAGAGACCAAATCAGTTCCGCTCCCGAAGAGAGACTCGACTAAGTTCTGAAAACGTACAATGTTTAGAACTCCTAAATATGTGCGCGTCCAGAAAGCTAGTTAGAAAAAGAGGTGAATAGCCCATTCGGTAACTCGCTGCACGGCGCCTACAGAATCTCCGACGCACGGAACACCGTTTCCTCACGAAACCTACGACGATATGTCAACATGGACTCGTAAAAATTAATGACCAAAATGTTAAGTCCTTACTTGGACAATATTCCCCCTTTAATATAAACTCCTTATTTGGACATGTTAAAATCAGTTTCTTTAACATCAAACGTTTGATTAATTAAATCCTTATTTGGATAATTTAAGCTTAAAACTACTATGTTATTGTTATTTGTGGTTTTGTTACCCGATCGTAATTAGTATTAAAATATGGTAAATTGGCAACTCTTTTCAGTCCCTTTCTCTAACTTAAGCCTATTTTAAATATCAAATCCCTAGACAATCAACGTGCCTCATTTAAGGTATATCCATTCGTTTACTAACGCCTCCTCGCTCAACCCAATAGTGAAATTGACGCGAGCCACCCGGACCTAATTAGTTAACCTAGTAGTCATATAAGGTCACACCGTTGCCCAGAATGAACCACAGATTGGAGCAATTGCGGGAAATAAACTCACCTGCAGTAGTCCTTCAAACAGTGGAAACTTAAATTTAACCAACATAGGTAACATATCTAACGGAGAAGCTTCTACAACTCTGCGAATGTTAATATTGTCTTTGACAAATATACTAAATCTATCAGCTGATTAAACTTATTATCCGTTGCACAGAATGAACCGCAGTTTGGAGCAATTTCGGGACATAAACTCATGTGCATGCAGTACTCTTCTCAAGCCGGTTAGTGAAAAACAGGAAGTGGAAATTAATACATCGAACATTCACAAAATATAACTTTTATTTTGTTAATTTAATGTTTGGTTTTTAATTTGGAAATGTTGATTTTAAAGGACCAATCTAAACTACTTTAGGGTGAGACAATCGGTAATGATGGAATTGACCAAATAGATGCAATTATTATTGAATTAATAGATGGGAAAATGTTTGAGGTTTGTAACAGTTTATCACCAATTTCTTTTATTATTATTAAATCCACGGTTTCTTTCTAGGAACCTGAAGATCTTTATTTAGCACTGCAAAATCTAGCTTTCCCTTTACACTGGAATGTTACTTATTTTTTGCATAGTGTAGAAGTCATGAAAGTTAACGAAGTAACTGCCTGTCCAATATATGTCATAACTATTGACCACGATTTTACGGCTCATTATGAAGTTGCGGGAAAGACGGTCTTAAATGAAGATATCATTATGATTTACCAACAAAAATTGATTCAGTAGAGCAACAGAAAAGCAATCATTTCCATTTCTATTTGGAAATGTTGTTCTGGTAGTCCAGAACCTAATTTTTTCGAGTTATTTGATTAACGCACTAACACGGCTGGATACAAGGACAATTAAACATGGGCTATACACAGCGACAGATGTTTCTTAATATTGAAAAATTCAAGCAGAAAAAGGTGTTTCTATTGCACTAAACAAAGATCTAGTCTTAGAGTTCTTATATCTAGAAGAAATAAAAAGCCAAACACTAGCAAACGCTTCCACAACTTGAGTAAAACTGAATTAATTACTGAATTGAAAATGGTGGAAGCTAAACTCAATACCAAGCTAAAAGGTTAAAAAGTAAATTTGTAAAGAAAATTCGAAAGAGTTAGGAAGATGTAGCAGATGGAAATCATGAGTTTCTAATAAATACTCTAAAAAATTATTTATAGAAGAATGATGAAAATTTCAAAACAATTTTTTAAAAGCCCAACTTGAGATGCTGAAGAAAAAGAAACAAGGAAGACGCTGGCACCCCTTGGTGGTACATTGGTGCCTATTCATGTACCAAAAATCACCTAGTCTGTATTAAGTTCTGGATGAATCCGGAGTTCTACAGCTACCCTCGAGAAGTACTTTGACAACTAATTCTCCAGATATAGGTGGGAAGACCGGGTTTCACACTAATGTCTTCCAAAAAATTCAAAAGGATTTTAAAGAACTGAGAACTGAACCGCACCAGACTTTTTTTACTTAAGTAGTCGATGAAATGAAAATCTGTGATGATGTAGTGTATAGAGTAGAGAACGGTGAAATGGTCGGCTTCACAAACTTCAATGGCGTGCAAAATAAATTATTGGATTTACAATTGGACACTTATAAAGAGAAGCCTCTGGCATCGCATGTGTTGCAGTTCATGGTCCAAGGCATCACCTCGAGCTATACATATCCATTCGCACACTTTGCAACAAAATCATTGACGGCAGAAAGCCTGGATTCGGTCATTTTTGAAGCTATATGCAAGCTCGAGTTGTGTGGATTAAAAATTTTATGCGTAGTAGGTGATGGTGCGTCATCCTTCCCCAGGGTTTTTTTACTATAAAATTGTCAGGTCAGTTTTGTGACGGGGTTGGTTGAGATGAGACTATCAAGCGGGAGAGGCGTATATTTTGTATCCTCCAAATAAGACTCTGTTTAACATATTTCCCGGTAAGTACCAAAATAAAAGAGTTATCATCTATTTATTGGGTGCTTTATTTCCAAAAGTTATATATTTCAATATTAAAGATCGTATTTCCCATGTTTTATTTCTCTAAAGTGTTGTACACACGCAATGGTATCGGACATTTCCTAAAAGCCGTTACATTTTTGGCATCTCTGCTGGGGAATCGACGCCTTTTGGGGGTTATAGAAATATTCTATTTTCTCGTTAACTAAGCCTAACCATGGTCAAGACCACTGGATACGCCCAGTCTAGTTCAGCGTATGGTTCTTGACGTCCCAAATATTGGTTATTGTTTCAACGCCCGGGGAGGTTTTTAGTTAGGCCTTGGTTTCCATTGTCCGCGTGGTCGGGTGTATTTTGAATATTTCGGAACTCCCTAGTTGAGGTAGGACTCACGATGGCTCAAAATCCGGTCATTATGAATTCACTGATGAGTGTATCGCAGTGGAATCCAAGTTAACAGGTGAGGAACCTCCTATTCCTTCGCCTGAAGTAGTCCAAAGTAGAACTGGAACTGGGGCGCCAATGTGTTGTCCTGTCGTCCCTTCGTCCAGGGGGGCTCTGACTACAGCTGTACAACTCCCTACTCCAGCCACCCTTAGTACGAGCGGGTCAGTTCCAGTTATACCAGTAACATCGAGAACGATGTGCGGGTCGTTACCAATTCAACCGGTAACGACGTCCTGGAGCTATGGGCTACCGCAACCTGTTAATATGTATACTCCCCCAATGAGTCCTACGGTGCCCCAGATGTTTTATTCCGGTGCTACCGCTGCTGAGGGAACTCCCTATCACGCGGGAGTGCCGCCCCTCTTTAATCAATATAGTATGTATGGTAGGCCAAACCCTTTGTTCCCTGGGGTAAGAGATAGTCAAGTAATGTGACGTCCTCAAGTAGTTCCATAGAGGAAAGAGGGGTAAGGATTAGTAGTCACCCCGGTTCAGAGGAAGTCCCGAACCGAACGAGCCTTTGGTCGCCCCCTCTCCTACGAACCTGGAAGAGACCCTTCGTAGTGACCTCTCCGGTCACACAGATAGTCAGCCCGGTATGGGGTTATTTTCAGACACCGCCTCCTCTCCCATACGTGCAAATTTAGATCCACGAATCTTTCGATGGTATAATCCGCAGATTCAGTCCTCCTCTGAGGTGGAGCAACTACCTATAGAGTTACGTGATTGGATAGACGAGACTTTCCGGGTACCCTTTGAACGCAGTTGGAAACGAGAGGTATGTTTGCGAAATGTTGTCCAACCAGGAGGGTCAGAGAAGGATATATATTATCTGGCCCCCTCGCTCTTAAATGGAACCCCGGGAGAGAAATTTAGATCACGGTATGAAGTGGAGGAATATCTGAAAGCCCATAGACTAGATAATTTGAAAAGATAAAATTTTTTGCTATACCAAAATTGGCATAGCTAACCCTCTTTTTGAGTACGTCAGGAGAACTAGACGAATGGTAGGCAGAAATGTATAATCTTTGAATTCAACCAGGATGGCCGAAGGGGGAGATATCCTCATTATCCAGGAGGAGGAAAGTTTTGGGGAATCAGCCCTGGTACGGAAGGTCGGCAAGGGTATGAAAATTCTACCCCGCGCAACGGGTCCGCAAGCACTCTCCCACCTTAACCTTCGGGTAGGCCAAGTGAGGGCACTTCGACCAACGAAACGGTGGAACAGTGGGTCTGGGAGGTGATAAAAATAAACCCTGGTATCCCCAACGACCAGGTAAGACAGAGCCCGGGAGGGGCTATTATTTTGTACAATCTGCGGGACCAAGACTAATCACTCGGAAAAGGACTGTCCACACACCCGAAAAAAAGCAAATGTAGGCTCACCAGGGATCTGCCCCGAATCCTCAGGAGGCGGCCAGGAAGGAACCGGAGAGTCTGGAGGAGTGGGCTCCTACTCCTATCTTCGAAAAAGGACGTGACTGCATCATCAATTACTAGTAACAACACCGGAAATTTTTTTGTTTGTTCATTTTGATTTGCTGGGTCCTTTTGGTTTAAAAACCATTCAGTGGGGGAGAATCTGACGAACGGCGGTCAAATGGTAAAACCTTATGACTCGATTTTTTTTCAAAAGATGAGTTAAACACAAAAAATAGCAGATAAATAATCGGTGTATCAAACTGCCTTTTTGTCTTTTCAAAAATATTTCTGAAAACCAAATCGAACCTTATATCTGTCTTTATTTAAGGTTTTACCTTTGGTTTTTTCAAAACCAAAGATTAAACCTTATAACTATAAACTTATAAGGTTTAAAATTTCGTACGCAGCCACTGCATAAAGTTTTAGGGTTTTGGATCGTCTGCTTCTGGCTATGCTGCAGTTTTTGGTGAAACAGTATTTTAAAGATCACAATGATTCGGTTGTGAAAAAGTAAACGAAGGGATTTAGGAAACCGTTTATAAATTCAAATAAAGAGGAAACATCAATATTGTGAGTTGATGATAGTTTTTTTATTTGTAAATCATGCCGTAATATTAAATTTATTTGAATAGAAATGACTGCTCAAATGACCAATCTGTCATTTCTAAATCAACTTACACTATACAACAAATGGAAATAAAATAGTTATTGATGATTACAATTCTTCTAACTCAGATTATAACAGAAGTGTGCCTAT